>NC_053023.1:398724285-398921201 GCF_003073215.2 Triticum urartu | reverse complement strand
GAGGCCGACTGACTCACCCTTTTGAAAAGGGCTTATGAGAGTCAAATTGCCTTTTTAATAGGACAAAGTTTATTATAGGTAATGGTGCTACCACACGATTTTGGGAGGATACTTGGCTCGGAGAGACCCCCCTTGCACTTCAATATCCGTCTTTGTATCGTATTGTTCAATGACGTGATGCGGTCGTTGCAACGGTACTCCAATCCACTCCCCTTAATATTCAATTCAGGAGGACGCTAGCCGGTAATCATTAGGAAGAGTGGCTCCATCTAGTGGGTAGACTGATGGAGGTTTAGCTTTCTCAACAACCCGACAAGTTACGTTGGAAGCTTACTAGGTCTGGAGAGTTTACAGTCAAATCAATGTATCTTGATGTTATCAATTCAAGCTCCATTCCTAGTTCCAAATATGTTTGGGCTGTCAAAGTTCCTTTGAAAATTAAAGTGTTTATGTGGTTTGTACATAAACAAGTAATCATGACCAAGGATAATTTGGTAAAGCGTAACTGGACAGGACCTACTAGGTGTAGCTTCTGCGATTGGGATGAAACCATCAAACACCTTTTTCTTGAGTGCCCGTTGGCAAAAGTCTTATGGCGGACGGTCCATATTGCCTTTAATATTACTCCTCCGAGTTTTATCAGCACGTTATTTGGAACGTGGCTTAACTGGATAGAGTCCGAAACAGCACGACACATTCGCGTAGGAGCATGTGCTTTATTATGGGCAGTATGGAACTACAGAAATGATTTGGTTTTTAACAGAGCAACAAATATTCATTTTTGCAGGTTATCTTCTGAGCCACTGTGTTGATCCGTATGTGGTCGCTACTCACTCCGACGGAGGCCAGGGAGTGTTTGGTTACTGGATCTATCCGATGGGAGATGGTAGCTCGGGATATCTTCAACCGGTTTGGATGGCGGTCATGTAATAGGATAGGCAATTAGTTTACCTATCTCTCTTATGCCAGCCGGTTGTGGCTTCTTTTGGCTAGTTTTGTTATTGGCCTTTTGGCTCTTTGTGAGCTTTTATTTACTTTCGTTGGAGACTTTAAGACCTTGTTGAAGCTATTTGCTTATTTATAAAGTTGGCTGTATGCATCATTCTGATGTAGAGGCCGGGGAGTCCCCCCTTTTCGGAAAAAGGCAACGATGCTCAAACACCGCCGTCACCGGATCCGACCACCAATGATCAGAATCTAGGTTTCCACCCTGAAGAAGCAAGTCTGAGCATATCCATGCAATGCCTTCAACAAGGTAACGATGCAAAAACATCGCCATTGGCAGGTAAAACCAACTTGGGTTAGACCTAGGATTTTCATCCCGGAGCTCAAGACTGGATACTAGAAGCACCACCAGATCAAAGTCAATCATGTGTTATCCCCGCCACTTTCCACGATCCCAGCGGTTAAATGCACTAGACTAGAATCCACCACGCCGCTGCGCGTCCATACCCTCTGCGTCAAATGGCCGTCTATAGCAGATATGTCTCCATTGTATCTAATTTTCCAAACACTTTTGCCCTTGTTTTGGACTCTAACTTGCATGATTTGAATGGAAGTAACCCGGACTGACGCTGTTTTCAGCAGAATTACCATGGTGTTATTTATGTGCAGAAACAAAAGTTCTCGGAATGACCTGAAACTTCATGGAACATATTTTCGGAAATAATAAAAAAATCCTTGCAAAAGATGAAGACCAGGGGGCCCACCACCTGTCCACGAGGGTGGGGGGTGTGCCCCCCTACCTGTGGGCCCCTGGAGCTCCTCCGACCTAAACTCCAACTCTATATATTTGGTTTCGGAGAGAAAAAAATTAGAGAGAAGGATTCATCGCATTTTACGATACGGAGCCGCCGCCAAGCCCTAAAACCTCACGGGAGGGCTGATCTGGAGTCCGTTCGGGGTTCCGGAGAGGGGAATCCGTCGCCATTGTCATCATCAACCATCCTCCATCACAAATTTCATGATGCTCACCGCCGTGCGTGAGTAATTCCATCGTAGGCTTGCTGGATGGTGATGGGTTGGATGAGATCTGTCATGTAATCGAGTTAGTTTTGTTAGGGTTTGATCCCTAGTATCCACTGTGTTCTGAGATTGATGTTGCTATGACTTTGCTATGCTTAATGCTTGTCACTAGGGCCCGAGTGCCATGATTTCATATCTGAACCTATTATGTTTTCATCAATATATGAGAGTTGTTGATCCTATCTTGCAAGTCTATAGTCACCTATTATGTGTTATGATCCGTTAACCCCGAAGTGACAATAATCGGGATACTTACCGGTGATGACCATAGTTTGATGAGTTCATGTATTCACTATGTGTTAATGCTTTGTTCTGGTACTCTATTAAAAGGAGGCCTTAATATCCCTTAGTTTCCATTAGGACCCCGCTGCCATGGGAGGGTAGGACAAAAGATGTCATGCAAGTTCTTTTCCATAAGCACGTATGACTATATTCGGAATACATGCCTACATTACATTGATGAATTGGAGCTAGTTCTGTGTCACCCTAGGTTATGAATGTTACATGATGAACCGCATCCGACATAATTCTTCATCACCAATCCATTGCCTACGAGCTTTCCATATATTGTTCTTCGCTTATTTACTTTTCCATTGCTATTGCTATCATCACAACAAAATACCAAAAACATCACTTTTGCTACCGTTACCTTTTGTTACTGTTACCACTACTATCATATTACTTTGCTACTAAATACTTTGTTGCAGATATTAAGTTTCCAGGTGTGGTTGAATTGACAACTCAACTGCTAATACTTGATAATATTCTTTGGCTCCCCTTGTGTCGAATCAATAAATTTGGGTTGAATACTCTACCCTCGAAAACTGTTGCGATCCCCTATACTTGTGGGTTATGAAGACTATTTTCTGGCACCGTTGTCGGGGAGCATAGCTCTATTCTTTGAGTCACTTGGGATATATATCTGCTTATCATTATGAAGAACTTGAGAGATCCAAAAACGAAGATTTATCCCTCAACTACGAGGGGAGGTAAGGAACTGCCATCTAGCTCCGCACTTGATTCACCTTCTGTTTTGAGTAAGCTTGCGACACCTAAACCTTCTTCTCCTATTCGTTCTGATATGTCACATGTTATTGATGATGCCACTTCTGCTATGCATGATACTTATGATGAAACTACTTCTATGCTTGATACTACTGTGCCACTTGGTGAATTTCTTGATGAACAACTTGCTAGGGTTAGAGAGAATGAAAATATTGAATCCGATAATATTGATGAAAGTGATGATGAAGACTCACCTGTTATTCCTGAGGGTTATGTTTTTGAAAAAGAAGTTGCTCTAGCTATTTTAGCTTGCAAAGATAGATACGAACTTAAGAGGTTATTAGCTAAATGGAATAAGCAATCTCTAAATGCTAGGATGAAACCTGACCCTGCTTTTGCTACTTCACCTATCTGTGTTACTGATAAGGATTATGAATTCTCTGTTGATCCTGATATAATTACTTTGGTTGAATCTGATCCTTTTCATGGTTATGAATCTGAAACTGTTGTGGCACATCTTACTAAAATAAATGATATAGCCACCCTGTTCACTAATGATGAGAGAACTCGTTACTTTTATATCCTTAAAATATTTCCGTTCTCATTAAAGGGTGATGCTAAGATATGGTTTAATTCTCTTGATCCTGGTTGTGTGCGTAGTCCCTAGGATATGATTTATTACTTCTCTGCTAAATATTTCCTTGCTCATAAGAAACAAGCTACTTTAAGGGATATATATAATTTTGTGCAAATTGAAGAAGAGAGTCTCCCACAAGCTTGGGGGAGGCTTCTCCGATTACTTAATTCTTTGCCTGATCATCCTCTCAAGAAAAATGAAATACTTTATATCTTTTATAATGGACTAGCCGATGCTTCCAGAGATTACCTGGATAGTTTTGCTGGTTCTGTTTTCAGGGAAAGAACACCGGATGAAGCTAAAATTCTATTGAATAATATGTTGGCAAATGAAAATGGACACTTCCTGAGCCAGCTCCTGAGCCTATTCCTAAGCCAACTTCGAAGAAAAGAGGTGTTCTATTTCTCAGTCCTGAAGATATGCAAGAGGCAAAGAAATCTATGAAAGAAAAATGTATTAAAGCCGAAGATGTTAGGAATTTACCTCCTATTGAAGAAATACATGGTCTTAATTTACCGCCCGTTGAAGAAAGATATGATCTTAATCCATTACCTATTGAAGAAAAACATGGTCCTGATAACCCAACACAGGTAGTAAAGGTAAATTCTGTCTATAGATATGATAAAGCTGAAATCCCATTTACTAAGTTTGCTAGCCCATGCTTAGATGAGTTTGGTAAATTTATGGCTAAGCGAGAAGACTTTAATGCTTATTTTGGTAGACAATTGAAATACAATTCAAATATGCTTGAACACTTCGGTGATTATATGGCTAATGTCAAAGGTGAACTTAAACTTATTAGTAAACATGCTTATATGGTTACCACTCAAGTAGAACAAGTACTTAAGGCTCAAAATGATTTGCTCAATGAATTGAATAGTAAGAATAATGATAATGTTATTAGAGTTATGACTAGAGGTGGTAAAATGACTCAGGAACCTTTGTATCCTGAAGGCCACCCTAAGAGAATTGAGCAAGATTCTCAGAGAAATAATATAGATGCACCTAGTCCTTCTAAAAGGAAGAAAAAGTAAAATGATAGGACTTTGCATGCTTCTAGTGAACCTATTACTGAAACACCTGAGAATCCAAATGATATTTCTATTTCTGATGCTGAAACACAATCTGGTAATGAACCTGAAACTAGTGATAATGTTAATGATAATGTTCATGATGATGCTCAACCTGGTAATGATAATGATATAGAAATTTGAACCTGCTGTTGATCTTGATAACCCACAATCAAAGAATCAATGTTATAATAAGAAAGACTTTGTTGCTAGGAAACACGGTAAGGAAAGAGAGCCTTCGGTTCAGAAACCCATGCCTTTTCCTCCCAAGCCATCCAAGAAAAAGGATGATGAGGATTTTGAGCGCTTTGCTGAAATGATTAGACCTATCTTTTTGCGTATGCGATTAACTGATATTCTCAAAATGAATCCTTATGCTAAGTATATGAAAGAAATTGTTACAAATAAGAGAAAGATACCTGAAGCTGAAATTTCCACCATGCTTGCTAATTGTACTTTTAAAGGTGGAATGCCTAAGAAACTTGGAGATCCCGGAGTACCCACTATACCATGCTCCATTAAAAGAAGTTATGTTAAAACTGCTTTATGTGATCTTGGAGCCGGTGTTAGTGTTATGCCTCTCTCTTTATATCGTAGACTTGTTTTGAATAAGTTGACACCTGCTGAAATATCTTTGCAAATGGCTAATAAATCAACTCTATACCTGTCGGTATTTGTGAGGATGTGCCTGTTGTAGTTGCAAACGTTACTATTTTAACGAACTTTGTCATTCTTGATATTCCCGAGGACGATAGTATGTCTATTATTCTTGGAAGACCCTTTTTGAATACTGCAGGGGCTGTTATTGATTGCAACAAAGGCAATGTCACTTTTCATGTTAATGGTAATGAGCATACGGTACACTTTCTGAGGAAACAACCTCAAGTTCATAGTATCAACTCTATTGGAAAAATTCCATCGATTATATTTTGAGGTTTTGAATTTCCTCTACCTAGTGTCAAAAAGAAATATGATATTCTTATTATTGGGGATGTGCATATCCCCGTTGAGGTAACATAGTGTTATTCGAAATTTCTCCGGTTCCATGTTATTCGGAATGAGTTCGTTAACAAGACTCGATCAACCTTGTTAGTGGATTCCTTTTGATGAGCATGAGATGGATGAAACTAGAAGGCACAACTCTCTGTACCCTCCTTTTGCTTTCTGTTATTTATATTAAATAAAATAAAAATAAGTATTTTCCGTCTGTTATCTGAATTATCCGTGCAATATAAAAATACCTTGAAAATAAAAGTTCTCCAAATGCCCTGAAATTTAAATATGTTTTTTTGGAATATTTGAGAATATTTGGCACTGAGAACACAACAGGAGGAGGTGGCACCTGGCCACAAGGGTCGGGGGCGCACCCTACCCCCTAGGCGCGCCCCCTGCCTCGTGGGCCCACGGTGGCCCTCCTCCACTCATTCTTTCACCCACACACTCCTTCCTCCCTCAAACACGAATATCCAGCTCAAACCCGAGTCCAAGCTCATTTTGCTGCCATTTTCGATCTCCTTGCTCAAAGCACCTCTCACAAAACTGCTTGGGGAGATTGTTCCTTGGTATGTGACTCCTCGATTGGTCCAATTAGTTTTTGTTCTAGTGCTTTATTCATTGCAATTTATGTTGCATAGGTGACCATGTTCTTGAGCTTGCATGCCAAATTTATATGGTTCCAAGTAGTTTTGATGCATGATATATGCTCTAGGCACTTGTATGAGTAGTTGCTATCAATATTATTGAGTTTGGCTTACTTTATTTTTGAAGTTACTAAAAATTTCAGAATTTTTCAGAGGAAGAAATATGCTTAGGAAAATGTACCAAGGTGGTTCTTCAAGGAAGCAAGGTCCCTGGCTTGCAATGCGTGATGCTGATGAAGAGCCACCAAGAGACGCTCCAGTGCGTCCTTGCGAATGGCCCTCGGAAAACTTTATGGATCGAGTGGGAATTAAGGAAGAATTTAACGCATATTTGCGTAACGACGATCTTGTGAGCTTCGAGGAAGAAATGTGCCGCCAGTACCACTATCTCACTAGTACCTTTGTGAGGAGGCTTGAATTTTCATCTTCACGTAATTCTCCAACTGTCCTGTTTGATCTCTATGAAAAATCTTACACTATGGACTTAGAGGATTTTACCACTGCTTGCAAACTTCCACAATTGGGTAGTATCAGGGAACCTCACAAATCTGAATTTAGAGATTTTATTGCTAGTATAACTGTGGGGGAATCTAGAGATATAACACAAGCAACCATAGGGAGCATTCATTTTCCTGCTATACATTATTTTGCTCTCTTCATAGGTAGATGCATTAACGGTAAACATGAAGCATGTCACATGTGTGTCCCTGACCTCAGTATTCTTAGGAGTGCTGTGTTGGGAGATAAATCTTATAATTTGGGAGCCATTGTTGCACGTAGGTTGCATCTGAATAGATTTAATGGAGATTTCTTTGGTGGAATTTATGCAACCCGCTTAGCTGATTTTCTTGGTGTAACTATACGTAATGATGATATTGAATTACCTCCTGCTTACCTAGACTTTAATGCTATGGTTCACCACCAGTTTGTCGAGAGGAATGAATCACCTCTCCAGTATCATTTAATCTTTGACAAACGTCGTGCTGTCTGTATTACTCTCCCTGCTCCTGCCTTCTTTGATTATCAGGCAAAAGGAAGATATGTTATTACTAGAGAGGAGGCAGATGAGTACGAGAGGAAGGCGGAGGCCGCTCGTCGCCACGCTGCAGCTCAGGAGGCGATAGCCGCTGCATCTCAGTACGACCCCAACTATTACTATGGATATCCGCCAGGCCAGCCGTGGCCATAGACCAACTTAGGCCAAAAGCCTAAGCTTGGGGGAGTACGTATTTCTCACCGACATTACATTCATGTTCACACACTCATTGCTAGATGTCGGTGCTCATACTTTTTCATTGTATCATCCATGCTAGTTTATTTTCCTTTTATGCTTTCTTCTTGTGTGTTTAATAAAACCTTAAGAAAAACAAAAAAAATATTAGTTGTAGCTTTTAATTAGTTTACTTTCCATGCTTGTAGTAGTAATTAAAAAGAAAACCCACAAAGATTTCCCGTTCTTCTTTTGCTTTTTGGGAGCTTTCCCGTGTAAATAGTTTTATTTCTTTTCTTTTCTTTGGGGGTCGATAGGACAAGACCGTAATTAAATTGTTGAAGTAGCTCTTATATGCATTATTGTTGATCTGACAAAAGAGCCCATATTGCCTTGTCTTCTCCTGTTTATTGAATGCTTGCAAATTCTAGCTTAGTCCAATGCACGTGCACTATTATTATTATTCACACTATTCGGTCGTGCAAGTGAAAGGCAATTATGACGATATATGATGGACTGACTGAGATGAGAAAAGCTGGTATGAACTCGACCTCTCTTGTTTTTGTAAATATGATTAGTTCATCATTCCCGATTCAGCCTATTATGAATAAACATGTTTGCAATGACAACTAGAGATCGTAGTTTCTTGTGCCATGCTTGATTAGCTAGGAGCTTATAATGGTTTACCTTGCGTGCCAACATGCTATTAAAATGGTTGTGATGTGGTATGATAGGGTGGTATCCTCCTCTGAATGATTTAAGTGACTTGACTTGGCGCATGTTCACGCATGTAGTTGAAACAAAATCAACATAGCCTTCACGATATTTATGTTCATGGTGGATTATATCCTACTCATGCTTGCATTCGGTGTTGATTAATTTTAATGCATGTTCATGACTGTTGTCGCTCTCTAGCTGGTCGGTTCCCAGTCTTTTGCTAGCCTTCACCTGTACTAAGCGGGAATACTGCTTGTGCATCCAATCCCATAAACCCCAAAGTTATTCCATATGAGTCCACCATACCTACCTATATACGGTATCTACCTGCCGTTCCAAGTAAATTTGTATGTGCCAAACTCTAAACCTTCAAATAAATATCCTATTTTGTATGCTCGAATAGCTCATGTATCAACTAGGGCCGTCTGTATCTTCCATGTTAGGCGGGTTATTCTCAAGAGGAGAGGACTCCGCTCCTCACTCACGAGAAAGTGGCTGGTCACCGGGATGCCCAGTCCCATGCTTTATGCAAATCAAATCAAAATAATTGCAAACAAAACTCCCCCTGGGACTCTTGTTAGTTGGAGGCACTCGTTGTTTCGAGCAAGCCATGGATTGATGCTTGTTGGTGGAGGGGGAGTATAAACTTTACCATTCTATTTGGGAACCGCCTATAATGTGTGTAGCATGGAACATAGTGCCATCTCTTGGTTGTTATGTTGACAATGAAAGTATACCGCTCAAAATAGCATTCATATCTATTTCAAAACCGAGCTCTGGCACCTCTACAAATCCCTGCTTCCCAAGGGCCTATCTATTTACTTTTATGCTGAGTCATCATCCTCTTATTAAAAAGCACCAGTTGGAGAGCACCGCTGACATTTGCATTCATTACTGTTAGTTTACATTGAGTATGACTTGACTGGATCTCTTTTACCATGAATTACAATGTCTAGTCAGTCCTTGATCTTTAATGGTGCTCTGCATTTATGTTTTGCAGTCTCAGAAAGGGCTAGCGAGATACCATCTTGTTATATCATATTATGATTGTTTTGAGAAAGTGTTGTCATCCGAGATTTATTATTATTGCTCGCTAGTTGATTATGCCATTGATATGAGTAAACTTGAGACCTATGCGTTATTGTGAATGTCGTTAGTCATAATCTTTGCTGAATACTTGAATGCTGGCTTTACATATTTACAACAACAAGAGCAAACAGAGTTTGTCAACTGATTTGCTTGAGGACAAGCAAAGGTTTAAGCTTGGGGGAGTTGATACGTCTCCATTGTATCTACTTTTCCAAACACTTTTGCCCTTATTTTGGACTCTAACTTGCATGATTTGGATGGAACTAACCCGAACTGGCGCTGTTTTCAGAAGAATTACCATGGTGTTATTTATGTGCAGAAACAAAATTTCTCGGAATGACCTGAAACTTCACGGAACATCTTTTTGGAAATAATAAAAAATCCTAGCAAAAGATGAAGACCAGGGGCCCACCACCTGTCCACGAGGGTGGGGGGCGCGCCTGCCCCCCTAGGGCGCTCCCCCTACCTCGTGGGCCCCCTGGAGCTCCTCCGACCTAAACTCCAACTCTATATATTTGGTTTCAGAGAGGAAAAAATTAGAGAGAAGGATTCATCGCGTTTTACGATACGGAGCCGCCACCAAGCCCTAAAACCTCTCGGGAGGGCTGATCTGGAGTCCGTTCGGGGCTCCGAAGAGGGGAATCCGTCGCCATCGTCATCCTCAACCATCCTCCATCACCAATTTCATGATGCTCACCGCCGTGCGTGAGTAATTCCATCGTAGACTTGCTGAACGGTGATGGGTTGGATGAGATCTATCATGTAATAAAGTTAGTTTTGTTAGGGTTTGATCCCTAGTATCCACTATGTTCTGAGATTGATGTTGCTATGACTTTGCTATGCTTAATGCTTGTCAGTAGGGCCCGAGTGCCATGATTTCAGATCTGAACCTATTATGTTTTCATCAATATATGAGAGTTCTTAATCCTATCTTGCAAGTCTATAGTCACCTATTATGTGTTATGATCCGTTAACCCTGAAGTGACAATAATCGGGATACTTACCGGTGATGACCATAGTTTGAGGAGTTCATGTATTCACTATGTGCTAATGCTTTGTTCCGGTACTCTATTAAAAGGAGGCCTTAATATCCCTTAGTTTCCATTAGGACCCCGCTGCCACGGGAGGGTAGGACAAAAGATGTCATGCAAGTTCTTTTCCATAAGCACGTATGACTATATTCAGAATACATGCCTACATTACATTGATGAATTGGAGCTAGTTCTGTGTCACCCTAGGTTATGACTGTTACATGATGAACCGCATCCAGTATAATTCTCCATCACCGATCCATTGCCTACGAGCTTTCCATATATTGTGTTTCGCTTATTTACTTTTCTGTTGCTATTGCTATCATCACTACAAAATACCAAAAACATTACTTTTGCTACCGTTACCTTCTGTTACTGTTACCACTACTATCATATTACTTTGCTACTAAATACTTTGCTGCAGATATTAAGTTTCCAGGTGTGGTTGAATTGACAACTCAGCTGCTAATACTTGAGAATATTCTTTGGCTCCCCTTGTGTTGATTCAATAAATTTGGGTTGAATACTCTACCCTCGAAAACTGTTGCAATCCCCTATACTTGTGGGTTATCAGTAGCTGCCCAACAATCCACCAACGGTGGCATGCCTTCCGTAGGCCTTCAAGCGGATCAGAGCTGCACTCAGCCAACCACTGTCGTATCGACAACCACTGAAAGTCTGAAGAGCTAACGGCATCATGCGCGTCCACGGCGGTATCAAGCAGGCCAGATCAGATTGCCGGTGCACCACCACAGCCGCCGCAACAATACATACGCCCAGAGTCTCCTGCCAGGCCATCAACCGAGGCGCTAGGAGCAGGCCCGCCTAGCTGTACCTTTTTTAAACTGCAAGATAAGAAATGAAAAACAAATACATAGTGACCAACAGGTGTTGCCCGCTTCGTCCCCCTTCCCCTGACCCCTGTGTCCCCTCGCTCTGGCGACACGGGGGGTGAAACCCTAGCGCCGCCACCTTTTCTCCCCACCTCCCACCTGTCTCGCGCTGCCAGAGGGCGCACACCGACAACGTCCGACCCGGCCCCGAGGAAGGCGGTGGGTGGGCGCCCAGCCCTCGCCGGTGCAGCGCGGCAAGAAGGGCGGCGACATGGCGTGCCTGGGAGATGGAGGATACTGTTCGTGCGCCCGTTGCTACCTCTTGAGCTGGCGTTGGATTTCCCCGAAGAGGAAGGGATGATGCAGCAGAGTAGCGTAAGTAGTTTTTGAGAACCAAGGTATCAATCCAGTAGGAGGCCACACTCAAGTCCCTCGTACCTGCACAAAACGATAGCTACTCGCAACCAACGCGATTAGGGGTTGTCAATCCCTTCACGCTCACTTACGAGAGTGAGATCTGATAGATATAATATTTTTGGTATAGAGATGCAAGGTAGAAAGTAAAAGGCAAAGTAAAAAGCAAAACAAGATTAAAGTGATGGAGATTGATATGATGAGAATAGACCCGGGGGCCATAGGTTTCACTAGTGGCTTCTCTCAAGAGCATAAGTATTCTACGGTGGGTGAACAAATTACTGTTGAGCAATTGACAGAATTGAGCATAGTTATGAGAATATCTAGGCATGATCATGTATATAGGCATCACGTCCATGACAAGTAGACCGAAACGATTCCGCATCTACTACTATTACTCCACTCATCGACCGCTATCCAGCATGCATCTAGAGTATTAAGTTAAAAACAGAGTAACGCTTTAAGCAAGATGACATGATGTAGAGAGATAAATTCATGCAATATGAAATAAACCCCATCTTGTTATCCTCGATGGCAACGATACAATACGTGCCTTGCTGCCCCTTCTGTCACTGGGAAAGGACACCGCAAGATCGAACCCAAAGCTAAGCACTTCTCCCATGGCAAGAACTACCAATCTAGTTGGCCAAACCAAACGGATAATTCGAAGAGACTTACAAAGATAACCAATCATACATAAAAGAATTCAGAGAAGATTCAAATATTATTCATAGATAGACTTGATCATAAACCCACAATTCATCGGTCTCAACAAACACACCGCAAAAAGAAGATTACATCGAATAGATCTCCACAAGAGAGGGGGAGAACTTTGTATTGAGATCTAAAAAGAGAGAAGAAGCCATCTAGCTACTAACTATGGACCCGAAGGTCTGAGGTAAACTACTCACACTTCATCAGAGAGGCTATGATGATGTAGAAGCCCTCCGTGATGGCGGCCCTCTCCGGCAGAGCTCGGGAACAGGCCCCAAGATGGGATCTCGTGGATACAGAAAGTTGCGGCAGTGGAATTAGGTTTTTGGCTCCTTTTCTGATCGTTTGGGGGTACGTAGGTATATATAGGAGGAAGCAGTACGTCGGTGGAGCACCGAGGGGCCCACAAGGCAGGGGGCGCGCCCTAGGGGGGTGGGCGCCCCCCACCCTCGTGACCGCCTCTTTGACTCCTTGGAGTAGGGTCCAAGTCTCCTGGATCACGTTCGGTGAGAAAATCACGTTCCCGAAGGTTTTATTCCGTTTGGACTCCATTTGATATTCTGTTTCTCCGAAATACTGAAATAGGCAAAAAAACAACAATTCTGGGCTGGGCCTCCGGTTAATAGGTTAGTCCTAAAAATAATATAAAAGTGGAAAATAAAGCCCAATATAGTCCAAAACAGTAGATAATATAGCATTGAGCAATCAAAAATTATAGATACATTGGAGACGTATCACCCGTCCAGCAGCGAGTGTGCGCGATGGCTATGCGGTGGAGTTGCTGGGCATGGCCCATGCGGCATGGGGCCATGGGCGGCGCGGTTGCGCACGTCATCGTCGTGGTGTGCTGCGGGGAAGGGCGGGCTCCCCCGGTGGGCGGCCTCTGGCTTGGTGCAGCAGAAGCTGACGGGTCCTTACCGGTTGGATCTGGCGCCCTGGCGGTCGGGGGCCTGGAGGCGGCTCGGCCGACGACTGTCTCCTTGCGGTTGCGTGGTGGCTCCAGGTCTGGATTGTGATCTGTGGTGGAGTGGTCTTGGCAGGACCTTGATGACCCACAAGTATAGGGGATCTATGGTAGTCCTTTCGATAAGTAAGAGTGTCGAACCCAATGAGGAGCAGAAGGAAACGACAAGCGGTTTCCAGCAAGGTATTCTCTGCCACTGAAATTATCAGTAACAGATAATTGTGTGATAAGATAATTCATAACGGGTAACAAGTAACAAAAGTAACTAAGGTGCAGCAAGGTGGCCCAATCCTTTTTATAGCAAAGGACAAGTCTGGACGAACTCTTATATAAAGCAAAGCGCTCCCGATGACACATGGGAATTATTTTCAAGCTAGTTTTCATCATGCTCATATGATTCGCATTCGTTACTTTGATAATTTGATATGTGGGTGGACCGGTGCTTGGGTGCTTCCTTTACTTGGACAAGCCTCCCACTTATGATTAACCCCTCTCGCAAGCATCCGCAACTACGAAAGAATAATTAAGATAAATCTAACCATAGCATGAAATATATGGATCCAAATCAACCCCTTACGAAGCAACACATAAACTAGGGTTTAAGTTTCTGTCACTCTAGCAACCCATCATCTACTTATTACTTCCTAATGCCTTCCCCTAGGCCCAAATCATGGTGAAGTGTCATATAGTCAACGTTCACATAACACCACTAGAGGAGAGACAACATACATCTCATCAAAATATCGAACGAATACCAAATTCACATGATTACTTATAACAAGACTTCTCCCATGTCCTCAGGAACAAACGTAACTACTCACAAAGCATATTCATGTTCACAGTCAGGGGAGTATTAATTATCATTAAGGATTTGAACATATGATCTTCCATCGAATAAACCAACTAACATCAACTACAAGGAGTAATCAACACTACTAGCAACCCACAGGTACCAATCTGAGGTTTTGAGACAAAGATTAGATACAAGAGATGAACTAGGGTTTGAGAGGAGATGGTGCTGGTGAAGATGTTGATGGAGATTGACCCCCTCTATATGATACGATTGTTGGTGATGACGATGACGATGATTTCCCCCTCCAGGAGGGAAGTTTCCCTAGTAGAACAGCTCCGCCGGAGCCCTAGATTGGTTGTGCCCAAGTTCCGCCTCTAGACGGCGGCGCTTTGTCCCGAAAGCTTCCTCTTGATTTTTTCCAGGTTAACACCCTCCATATAGAAAAAGATGGGCACCGGAGGCCTGCCAGGGGGCCCACAAGGCAGGGGCGCGCCCAGGGGGTAGGGCATGCCCCCCACCCTTGTGGCTATCTGATGGCCCCCCTATGGTACTTTCTTCGCCCAATATTTTTTATATATTCCAAAATAATTCTTCATAAATTTTCAGGACTTTTGGAGTTGTGCAGAATAGGTCTCTCAGATTTGCTCCTTTTCCAGTCCAGAATTCCAGCTGCCGGCATTCTCCCTCTTCATCTAATCCTTATAAAATAAGAGAGAAAAGGCATAAGTATTGTGCTATAATGTGCAATAATAGCCCATAATGCAATAAATATCAATATGAAAGCATGATGCAAAATTGACGTATCTACTCCTCCAAGCTTAGACCTCGCTTGTCCTCAAGCGAAAGCCGAAATCGAAAAATATGTCCACATGTTTAGAGATAGATGTGTTGATAAAATTAAATACGGACATGAGGGCATCATGATCATATTTAGAGCAGCAACATATAGTGTCATATAATTTCTTATGCTAAAGTAAAAATTTGTTCACAAGGTAAAGTATGAATTAGAAACTTTATTGAAAACTAACAAACTATGATGTTAGTCATTGAAGCAATTGCAATTTATCATAACATCGAAAAGAGTCAATTCAAGAGCTTTTCAGCAAGTCCACATACTCAACTATCATTTTAGTTTTTATAATTGCTAACACTCACACGATACTTATGGGTTCAAAGCCTCAGCCGGACACAGAGAAAGATAGGGACTTATAGTTTCGCCTCCCAACCTTTTACCTCAAGGGTAATGTCAACAATAATACTTTATGAAAACCTATATCCGAGTGGATATATATATATATATATCTGGATCTTTCTCCAACACATAGTGCTTGCCAAAAAGAAAAAGTGTAAAAAGGAAAGGCGAAGATCACCATGACTCTTGTATAAGGGTAGAAGATAAAAGTAAAAGATAGGCCCTTCACAGTGGGAAGCAGAGGTTGTCATGCGCTTCATAGTTGGATGCACAAAATATTAATGCAAAAGAATGTCACTTTATATTGCCGCTTGTGGTAAAGAACTTTATTATCCAGTTTGTCACTTTTATTTCTTCCATATCACAAGTTCGTATAAAGCTTATTTTCTTCACACTAAAAGATCATACATATTCAGAGAGCAATTTTTATTGCTTGCACCGATGACAACTTACTTGAAGGATCTTACTCAATCCATAGGTAGGAATGGTGGACTCTCATTGCAAAACTGGTTTGAGGGATGCTTGGATGCAAAAGTAGTATCTCTACTTAGTGCAAGAGACTTGGCTAGCATAAGAGGGGAAAACAAGCTCAACATGTTGGAGGATCCATGCCAATATAACTTCTATTTGGATATAAGAAAGCATAACTCATTATGTTGTCTTCCTTGTTCAACATCAACTTTTTAGCATGTCATATTTTAATGAGTGCTCACAATCACAAAAGATGTTCAAGATAATATATTTATATGTGAAACCTCTCGTTCTTTATCACTTCCTATTAATTGCAACCATGACCAAAACTATGTTTGTCAACTCCCAACAAATTTTATTCATCATACTTCTTATATGTTGAAAGGGTCGATATAGTTGACTAGGGGGGGGTGAATAGGCAACTAATTTTTTTTAGCTTTTCTTTACCAATATAAACTTTGCATCAAAGTAGGTTGTCTAGATATGCAACTAGGTGAGCAACCTATATGATGCAACAACAATAAGTACACAAGCAAGCAAGGGATGTAACACAAGATAAGCTTGCACGAGTGAAGGGATGAGATAACCAAGAGTGTAGCCGGTGAAGACGAGGATGTGTTACCAAAGTTCCTTCCCTTTGAGAGGAAGTACGTCTCCATTGGAGCGGTGTGGAGGCACAATGCTCCCCAAGAAGCCACTAGGGCCACCGTATTCTCCTCACGCCCTCACACAATGCGAGATGCCGTGATACCACTATTGGTGCCCTTGAAGGCGGCGACCGAACCTTTACAAACAAGGTTGGGGCAATCTCCACAACTTAATTGGAGGCTCCCAACAACACCACAAAGCTTCGCCACAATGGACTATGGCTCCTCGATGACCTCAACCATATAGGGTGCTCAAACACCCAAGAGTAACAAGATCCGTGAGGGATTAGTGGGGGGAATCAAATTTCTCTTGGTGGATGTGTAGATCGGGGCCTTCTCAACCAATCCCTAGGAAATCAACAAGTTTGATTGGCTAGGGAGAGAGATCGGGCGAAATGAAGCTTAGAGCGACAATGGAGCTTGGGGGTGGAAGAGGTAAGTCAACTTAGAGAAGATGACTCCCTTTTATAGTGGAAGAGCAAATCCAACCGTTATCCACCAACTCAGCCTGCGATGCATGGTACTACCGCACCGGAGACACGGTACTACCGCTAGGGCCTGCGGTACTACCGCAAGGCACTGCAGTACTACCGCCCACGCAGCAGTATGCAAAACAGCCCTGATGCGACGAAGCAGAGGGCGGTAGAACCGCTGGCGCGGTACTACCGCAAGGCAGGGATAGTCCAGATTTGGGAAGGCACGGACATATAAAAATACATCCGTGGCAACTTCCGCTGAGTTTAGATCTATGCAAAAATCCGACACGGTAGTACCGGAAGCCAGGAGCGACACTACCGCATAGGGCGCGGATGTAAAAAATTACATCCGCCCCTACTTCCGCTCATGCTGCTGAGCCAGACCTGAGGCCATGGTACTACCACGTCAGAGAAGAGGTACTGCCGCGAGCACCTGCGGTACTACCACGCCCAAGGCCGGTACTACCGCAGGGGCCTGCGGTACTACTGCTCTGAGGAGCAGTACTACCGCATGCCCCAGTTCAGCAACACTCGAAGTCAATCCTTTTGCAGAGATTCAGAGAAACGGAGAATGCTCCGAAGAACCAAACGAAAGGTGGTGCAAAAGGAACAGACGTGTACGTGTTGATTCCACCCAAACCTTTACAACGCGGACCCCCTCTTAATAGTACGGCTTTCCTACGACTCAAACCACTGAAAATAAACGTAGAGAAACGTCGTCTTCAATAGTCTTCGAGGGGCACCAAATCGTCTTGTGCCTAGACATGATATATCTAAAATGCTCAGTGCACACGATTAGTCTGCAGAAGCATTGTCATCAATCACCAAAACTACTAAGGGATAAATATGCCCTTACAATCTCCCCCTTTTTGGTGGATTGATGACAATACGGGATTTGCACATAGGAATATAAATAAAGCATAGGAAAACCCAACATATATAAAATATAGACGGGCTCCCCCTAGATGTTTGCACTCTGGAGATGTGCTTTGGACTGCACAACACACATACTAGGATCAACACTCCCCCTATATTTTATAGGCGAGGCAAATCTTGCAAAGGAGTAACTAATACTAACAGAGAGACAAGATAATACATGAGCTTAAATTAACTAGCACAAGATAGCATAAGCTTATGGGCTACTAAGCAGGAAAGACAATCAGATATGATAGAGTGCATATGTCTTACACCATATGATAAGGGAACACGGCTCATGACAAACCAAACCAAAGCAAACGAGGCCCAACAGAACGAAAGCAAACACGACACAAGCAAACACGACACACGACTCGCAAATCCCTACACTCTCTCCCCCTTTGGCATCGAGGCACCAAAAAGGCAGAGAGGACCCCTAGGACACAGGTGGTAGCTCAAGCTGGAGCAATCACTCGTCACGGTCCTCGTCGGTCTCGGTAGTGGGGATGGTCTCCTCCTCAGACTCAGTCCACTGGTAGCCCTGCTTCGCCATCCATTCTGCCTCTGGAGTGATGTGCTTCTCGGACCCACTGGATATCTCCTCGCCAAACGTCCTCAAGATCCTCTTGTCGCGGCGGCGACTCTCCTTAGAAGCAACATGGGTCCCGTACTGCCCCTTGGCTTGCATATAGAACAAAGTCTTCATCTTGGCCTTCAGCTTCTTAGCCCATGAGGGCTCAGTAGAGGGAGGAGCATACCCAGCAGAGTTGTCCTCATCTGCTTCCTCCTCCTCAATCTCATCCTCATATACGTCCATCTGAGCAGCCGCTGCCTTAGCACAGGTCATGGTGTTAGCCCACTTAGGCTTGACACAGAGCTTGATGGGCTCGTGACGGGTCCAGTCGGGGGCCTCAAACTCAACATTGGGATAGAGCTTCTCCCAAGTCTTCGAAATCAGGTGAAACAGGTAAGGACCATAGATGGGTACCTTACGGTTGAACACCGCAAACCGTAGCTCACACCACATGATATGTGAGACATCAAGCGGTTGCATCTGAACACGACGCGCCTCCTCACAGATGAGCATCATATCCACAAGATAGGCATGTACCTTATCCTTGTCACCAATATGTGGGAAGAGGGTGTTGCGGAAGATCCGATACATGATGTCAAGGAATGCGTTCAGCACCCACGCCTTCTTGCCACTGTTAAGTTGCTTCTCAACATAGTATGGCTGGAGCTTGTTCTTGTTGGTGGACTCGGAGTTGGCATGAGGGCGAACCCAACGGGCTTGTCGAGCCCCTCATCATGAACCTGTAGCAGATCCATGAAGTCCTTCCACTTGGCATCCAGCTGTTGTCCATTTGTCATCCACGTCAAGGTCCGTTCCTCATCAGTATGGAAGTGGACCGAGGCAAAGAACTAAGCCACAATATCAGGGTCAAAGTCCAGGTGGAAAGTGATCAAGTCCTCAATGCCAAACTGCTCCACCAGGTCCAAAGCCTCACCGAAATAGGCGCGGTTCTTATCCTGCCTCATATGATGCATGCCAATCTAGTGCATGTCCACGTAGATGTTCTGCTTGGCCTTGATCACATCCAGATAGATAAGATTTTGCTGCTTGGTCCAGAACAATTCATTCCCTCTGAAGTTTGCACGGGGATTCACATAGGGGTTGATCTTCCTGTGAGTGACAAACTCTGCTAGTGGCATCCCATCCATGCCCATTGTTGGCTCCTTGGTCTTGGTTGCGGTTCACTTGGTTCTGCATTGGGGGGCGTTGGAGCCCTCTGGAGCTTCATCTTGGTTGCGCAGATGCTTCAAGCCCATATCGCAAACGGGGTTCGAACGACGGACATTGGAACCGGAGCCACCACCTATGACACACAACACAAGGACACGCAAGAAAAAGTGAGAAGGATCAATGCAAAGACCACAGCAAAACAAATGAAACAAGTAGAAATAGCATTGGGTAGTTACTATAGGGAAGGTTCAGACTCAATGGTAGTACCGCACTAGTGTGCAGAACTAAAATTTTACTGCTGCTCCAGCCGCGGTAGTACCGCGCTGGGATGGCACGGTAGTACCGCGCTTGGAGCGGTAGTAAAATTTTACTTCCATGCCTCACGCGGTAGTACCGCTCCTCAGCCGCAGTAGTACCGCGCCGGGATGGCACGGTAGTACCGTGCCTGGAGCGGTAGTAAAATTTTACTTTCGTGCCTCGCGCGGTAGTACCCCTCCTGAGGAGCGGTAGTACCGTATGAGGTGAACACGGCTGGAGCGGTAGTACCGCTCGGGTTCAGATCTGAAACAAAAAATTGATCTGAGAACATCCATGCCTAAGGAGCGGTACTATGGTTGATCAGAACTACCAAGTAGCAACATACCAAATAGCATCTCTACGCATCACTACTCTCCTACATCCTACTCTTGCAAAGATTTGGCCTAAAATCTCAAGAACAACATGCATCTCCCCAAAAACCTAGAGACAAAACAATGAGACAAGGAGAGAGAGGGATTTGGGGAGAAACCTTGTTCCATGGCAAGAGGACATAGTGGGGAATGATCCCACCGGACAGAATGCGAGGAGAGCGGCCGGAGACGGAGATCCGGCGAGGTTCTCCCACGCCGTTCTTGGGCAGGAGAGAGAGAGAGACTATGTGGGGAAGAAGAGTTGAATGGGTATGGGGGAGTTGGAACTCCCCCTGCCTGCTCTTAACCCCTACGCGCTCACGACTGTGTGGTAGTACTGCGGGTCATCGCGGTAGTACCGCCCGGGCGGAAGTACCGCACGCGGGGCGGTAGTACCGCTCTTCCAGCGGCAGTAAAAAATTACTGCCGTGCTGGTTGCGGTAGTACCATGCACAGCTCGTGCGGTAATACCGTGGCAAGGCAAGGTAGTACCGTGAACCCAAGGAAATGCACATTTCACAAACAAGAGAGGAAACAGCCTTTGCAATGCAACCTTCAAGCGAACGGACACGCCAACCAGCTAACACACGAGGCAACTCAAACACAAGCTCGGCATGAAGAAGGGAAGGCAAAAGACAACAAGCACCAACCGCGAGACACAACCTCTCCAAAGAGAGGGCGGTGGACGGAGCCACCTATGTTTGAGTTAATTGGCATGGCACCGCGAAGAATTATCCTTGGGCCCATGACCAAAGCTCGTCTTTGAAGCACAAGTACCATCACAAATGGCTAATGTGAAAGAGTTGATCAATTTATGCATAATGGGGGAGGGAGATTTCATTGAGAGAACAACACTCCCCCTATGTTCATGCCTACACCTAAACAAGATAACACATTGAGTATGGTGGGGTGTGCAAGGGTTCAAGCAACATTGCTCGAATCAATGATATTTAGTTCATGCCTTAACTCGTGAAATCTTGCTTCATCCAAAGGCTTCATGAAGATATCTGCAAGGTTATCATGAGTGTTGACATAGTTGAGCTCGATCTCCCCTCGCCTAATATGATCCCGGATGAAGTGATACCGAATCTCAATATGCTTCGTATTGAAGTGTTGCACCGGGTTGAGAGAAATCTTGATGGCACTTCATTGTCACACCAAAGAGGCACTTTGTAACAAATGACACCGTAATCCTTTAAAGTTTGCCTCATCCATAGAAGTTGTGCGCAACAACTACCGGCAGCCACATACTCCACTTCGGTGGATGAGAGAGACACACAACTTTGCTTCTTGGAAGACCAACTCACCAAAGAGCAACCAAGGAATTGGCACCCTCTGGAAGTTGACTTCCTATGCACTTTGTCTCCCGCCCAATCGGAGTCCGAATAGCCTACGAGGTTGAAGTTTGGTCCTCTTGGGTACCATAAGCCAAAGTTTGGGGTATGAGCCAAATATCAAAAGATTCGCTTGACCGCCACAAAGTGACTTTCCTTAGGTGCGGCTTGAAACTGTGCACAAATTCCCACACTCAACATGATATCCGGTCTAGATGCACAAAGGTAAAGCAAGGAGCCAATCATGGAGCGATATACCTTTTGATCCACCGCTTTACCATTGGGATCTATGTCAAGTTGGCATTTAACGGGCATTGGAGTGCAAGCCAGCTTGACTTCACATAGGTTGAATCTCTTGAGCATGTATTGAGTGTATTTGGCTTGGTTGATGAAGGTTCCTTCTCTTTGTTGCTTGATTTCAAACCCGAGAAAGAACTACAACTCTCCCATCATGGACATCTTGAACTTTGAGGTCATGAGAGCGGAAAATTCCTCATTGAAAGCTTTGTTAGGAGAACCAAAGATAATGTCATCAACATATAGTTCGCACACAAACAACTCCCCTTTGACATTCTTAGTAAAATGAGTGGGGTCGATTTTCCCAATCTCAAACCCACGATCTTGAAACAACTCGGTAAGGTGGTCATACCATGCACATGGGGCTTGTTTAAGGCCGTAGAGTGCCTTATCGAGTTGGTACACATGATCAGGGAAATAGGGATCCTCGAACCCGGGGGGTTGTTTGACATACACCAACTCAATAATAGGACCATTAAGAAAATCACTCTTCACATCCATTTGTTGCAACTTGAAGTAATGATGAGAAGCATAAGCAATCAACAAATGAATATATTCAAGGCAAGCAATGGGTGCGAAGGTTTCACCATAGTCGATACCCTCGACTTGGGAGTAGCCTTATGCTACCAAGCGAGCCTTGTTGTGGACAATAATCCCATGAGCATCTTGCTTGTTCTTGAATATCCACTTGGTTCCAATGACATTATGGTTCCCCGTTGGCCTTGGAACCAATCTCCACACCTTGTTGTGGTCGAAGTTGTTGAGTTCTTCATGCATGGCGTTAAGCCAATCCGGATCTTCGAGCGCCTCATAGACCTTTTGGGGTTCAACACAAGAGACAAACGCGTGATGTTCACAATAGTTTGCCAATTGTCTGCAAGTGCTTACCCCCTTTCGAATGCTTCCAATCACATTTGTCATGAGATGACCCTTGGTAGAGAGCTTGGATGCAATCTTGGCGGCACGACGCTCCAATTCCTCCTCGGGAGTGAGTTGAGGAGTGGTTACTTGATCATCTTGAGCGTCGTCTTGAGCTTGTTCTTGATATTGAGCTTGCTCTTAACCTTGAACTTGCTCGGAGGAGAGAACTTGACCTTGGGCATCACTTGGTGGTTCAACACCATCTTGAGGTTGATCTTGCCCTTGGTCTTGTTCATGAGGTTGAGGGCCTTCACTTTGTTCTTCGGAAGTGTGTGGGCCTTGGGTTAGTGATGGTTCCACTTGAGTGGAACATTGTCCTTCTTCTTCGGCCACAAGGGGTTCCTCAGTGGGTAGGATAAAACCAACACCCATTCTTCTTATGGCTTGGGGAGGAATTTCATCACCTACATCACAAGTGCCACTTTGCTCCACTTGGGAGTCGTTATTCTCATCAAACTCCATGTTACATGTCTCCTCAATAAGTCCTGTCGACTTATTGAGGACACGGTAAGCATGAGAGTTTGTAGCATAACCAACAAATATGCCCTCATAAGCTCTAGCCTCGAATTTACACAAGCGAACACCTTTCTTGAGAATGAAACACTTACACCCGAACACCCGGAAGTACTTGAGGTTGGGCTTGTTATCAGTGAGTATCTCATATGGACTCTTGTTCAAGTCTTTGCAGAGATAGAGACGATTGGATGCATGACACGCAGTTTTGATGGCTTCGACCCAAAAGTTGTATGGATACTTGAACTCCACCATCATGGTCCTTGCCGCATCCATCAACGTCCGGTTCTTCCTCTCCGCTACACCATTTTGTTGAGGGGTGTAAGTTGCGGAATATTGATGCTTGATCCCCTCATCACTGAGAAACTCATCCAAGGTGTGGTTCTTGAACTCGGTGCCATTGTCACTTCTTATTGTCAAGATCTTTGCATTGTGTTGATGTTGAGCTTCATTTGCAAAGTCAATGACAGTTTGTTGGGTCTCACTCTTCCTCTTGAAGAAGTACACCCAAGTGTATCTTGAATAGTCATCCACAATCACCAAGCAATACTTTCTACCCCAAGGCTATCAAAGGATGGAGGCCCAAAGAGATCCAAGTGAAGGAGCTCCAAAGGCCTCTTTGAGTAAATGATAGTCGTGGGAGGGTGAGCCTTCTCATGTAGCTTTCCTTCAATGCAAGCACTGCAAGCACGATATTTGGCAAAACTAACATTTGTTAGTCCACGGACATGGTCCCCTTGAGAAGACTTTGCAAAGATCTCATATTGACATGGGCTAAACGGTGATGCCAAAGCCACCCCACGTCAACTTTAGCCATTAGGCATGTCGCGGTCGTAGTGGGTCACTCCGAAAAGTTAATCACATAGAGACCGTTCTCGACATGCCCAACAAAGGCCACTTTAAGAGTCTTGCTCCACAACAGGGCCACGGTATCAATATAAAAGAAAGTGGCAAAGCCCATGATTGCAAGTTGACGAATGGAAAGTAAATTGTATGCAAGGGACTCAACAAGCATGACCTTCTCGATCGTGAGATCATGAGAAATGATAACCTTGCCAAGCCCCAATACCTTAGAGGATGAGGCATCATCCCACCTGACATTGGTGGGCATAGATGGAATCTTGTGCACGTCCACCACCAAGTCCTTGCTTCCGGTCATATGATTAGTGGCTCCACTATTGAGCAACCATGATCCCCCACCGGAAGCAAACACCTACAAGAGATCAATGCTTGGTTTTAGGTACCCATTTTGTAGTGGGTTCTTTGATGTTAGTGACAAGGGTCTTAGGAACCCAAATAGACCATTCAATGTACTCATAAGGAGAACCAACAATTTAGCATAAACATGCCCATCACTAGCACGACATAACACATAGGAAGGGTTAAAGTCACCGGCTTTGTTGGAAGGGGTGGCATTGCCCTTCTTGACACCACCACCCTTCACATTGTTCTTATTCTCCTTAGAGTCACCCTCTCCCTCTTTGACAAAAGTTTGCATGAGAGGAGGAGGTCGTTTGGGCTTGTCATTCTTCTTCTTGTTCTTGGACTTGGGTGCGAACCCAATCCCTTCCTTGCCACAACTTCCTTTTGATTTCTCAAAAGATCGTTGACGTTCTTCTCACCTTGTATGCATGACACAAGGCCTTTCTCAAGTTGCTGCTTCAACTTTGCATTCTCCTCAACAAGATGCACATGATCACAACAAGGGTTAGTAGCATTTGCATTATCATTTAAAACCATATGAGGAAAAGTGGCTTTCTCCTTGGTTAGCCTCACTTGGAGTTGATCATGAGACTCTTTAAGACTAGCATGAGTACTCTTCAAGGCCTTGTGAGCCTTTTTAAGTATATCAAACTCCTCCTTGAGTCTAGCAAGATCAACCCCAAGTTTGGCCTTCTCAGAATTTAGCACACAAGACACAACAAGAGCATGATCAAGATCTTTCTTTAATTTAGCATGGTCATAATTGTGTGACTCCTCAAGAGACAAGCGATGACCACGCTCTTCCTTAAGAGCATTAGAGAGATCCGATATCTCATCGGCTTAGTCATGACTATGCCCCTCCATCTTAGAGATGGCGTCTTCGTGAGACTCGATCATGTCATTGTCTTCACCAAGTTGTTCCAAGAGAGCAACGAAGTGCTTCTTGGATTTACCCTTGAGCTTACTCATAAAAGACTCAAACTCATTTTCCTCCACGTTGGACCCCCCACTTTCATCAATGAAATCTGTCAAAGAAGGATGGGTAATGATGGTAGTTTTGGTGTTGGGGTTACCTTGTTGGTGGCTTTATCCATGAGGCACTTGGCGGTGATGTTCTCATTCGGTGAGTCAAAGAGGGACACCCGTGGGGTTGTTGCAATGGCCACGAAGGCCATGGAAACCGTCTCACCATCTTCATCATCATCATCCTCATTGTACTCTTCTTGTGCCACCAATCCCTTGGGAGGAGTCTTCTTGGTGAAGTGGTTTTTGTTGGGAAAAGACTTGGCCTTGTCCTTCCGGATGAGCTTGCCATCATTGTCTTCCCTCTTCTCATAGGGGAGCTCCGCAACAAAGTGGCTCACATTGCCACAATTGTAGCAAGTCCTCACACGTTGCTTGCCCTTGGCACCACTTGAGTTGCTCTTGTTGAAGTTGGGCCTTGAGTTCTTCTTGCTCCAAAATTGTCTTGAAGCGAGAGCCATGTGCTCATGATAATCATATTTTGTATCCTCGGGGTTGCTCTCCTCTTCTTCCTCTTCCTCCTCTTCTTCCACACTAGCCTTGGCTTTCAAGGCAAGGTTGGGCTTCTTTGCTCTTTGAGAACGCAACACCGCATTGTCGGCGGTCTTGTCCAAGACACTCATTGCCACAAACTCATCCAACACTTCACTTGAGGACAAGGTGTGGAAGTCCGGCCTTTGACGAATGACGAAGGACATGGACTTATGGCAAGAGATTATGGCTTTGAGAAATTTCCGCTTGATCCAATTGTCATTTGTATCCTTGCTCCCATGATCTCGGAGTGAGACCGCGAGTGTGGTTAGTCTCTGGTAGAGCTCACGAGGTTCTTCACCTTCATTCATAGCAAATTCATCGGCTTCATCTTGCACCACTTCATAGTTGGAGCGTTGAATGCTTGCACTTCCCTTGTAAAGGGAAACAACATGGTGCCATGCTTCCTTTGCCATGGTGAAAGGTCAGAGATGCGCAATGTCTTCGGGTGGGATTGCATCTTGGATGATGAAGAGAGCATTCTCGTTGAATTGATGATCCGCGGCTTCTCTTGGGGTGAAGTTGCTTGGGTCATGCGGATAGAAACCTTGCTCAATGATTCTCCAAAGTTTAGTATTTACATGATTTAAATGAAATTTAAAGCGATAGACCCAAGCATCAAAATCCTCATTTTCACAATCTTAGGAGGAGAACTGGCATGATTTAAATGAGTGGAGGGTATCGGTCCTCCATAGGTAAGTGGAGGTTCCACATGGGCAAAGATGCCATTTCCACTTTTACCAC
This sequence comes from Triticum urartu, assembly GCF_003073215.2. NCBI lineage: Eukaryota > Viridiplantae > Streptophyta > Magnoliopsida > Poales > Poaceae > Triticum > Triticum urartu. The sequence goes on along the minus strand of NC_053023.1, from coordinate 398,894,380 downwards.
TAGACAAAGGAAATTTATCACTAGAAGCTTCCCCCTTGTCGGAGTTAGCAACCATCACCTTGTTAGTGGGATCAACCACTTCCAATGGTGTGGTGGACAATTTATGTCCATCAAGAAAATCCTTAAGCACGCCTTTGACCTCGGCCGTCATGGAGGTTTTAAATGTATCCAAGGCCACATTGAGTTCCTCACGTGAGACCGAGGTTCCCCCATCGGCCGTAGCCGAGAATGGAATCACACCGGGGTGCTCCTCCTCACCTTCTACGGTGTAAACCATACTCTTCGGACGGCGAAGTTCTTAATAAAGAGACGAGGCTATGATACCAATTGAAAGGACCGATATAGTTGACTAGAGGGGGGGGTGAATAGGCAACTAACAATTTTTAGCTTTTCTTTACCAATTTAAACTTTGCATCAAAGTAGGTTATCTAAATATGCAACTAGGTGAGCAACCTATATGATTCAACAACAATAAGTACACAAGCAAGCAAGGGATGTAACACAAGATAAGCTTGCACGAGTAAAGGGATGACATAACCAAGAGTGGAGCCGGTGAATACAAGGATGTGTTACCAAAGTTCCTTCCCTTTGATAGGAAGTACGTCAAGAAGCCACTAGGGCCACCGTATTCTCCTCACGCCCTCACACAATGCGAGATGCCGCGATTCCACTATTGGTGCCCTTGAAGGCGGCGACCGAACCTTTACAAACAAGGTTGGGGCAATCTCCACAACTTAATTGGAGGCTCCCAACAACACCAGGAAGCTTCACCACAACGGAGTATGGCTCAGCGATGACCTCAACGGTCTAGGGTGCTCAAACACCCAAGAGTAACAAGATCTGCGAGGGATTAGTGGGGGGAATAAAATTTCTCTTGGTGGATGTGTAGATCGGGGCCTTCTCAACCAATCCCTAGGAAATCAACAAGTTTGATTGGCTGGGGAGAGAGAATGGGAGAAAATGAAGCTTAGAGCGACAATGGAGCTTGGGGGTGGAAGAGGTACGTCAACTCAGAGAAGATGACTCCCTTTTATAGTGGAAGAGCAAATCCAACCGTTATCCACCAACTCAGCCTGCAACGCACGGTACTACCGCACCAGAGACACAGTACTACCGCTAGGGCCCGCGGTACTACCGCAAGGCACTACAGTACTACCGCCCACGCAACAGTATCCAAAACAACCCTGATGCGACGAAGCAGAGGGCGGTAGAACCGCTGGCGTGGTACTACCGCTCCCCCTTGCGGTACTACTGCAAGGCAGGGATAGTACAGATTTGGGAAGGCACGAACATATAAAAATACATCCGTGGCAACTTCCGCTGAGTTTAAATCTATGCAAAAATCTGACACGGTAGTACCGAAAGCCAGGAGCGGTACTACCGCGTAGGGCGCGGATGTAAAACATTACATCTGCCCCTACTTCCGCTCGTGCTGCTGAGCCAGACCTGAGGCCACGATACTACCGTGTCAGAGAAGCAGTACTACCGCGAGCACCTGCGGTACTATCGCAGGGGCCTGCGGTACTACTACTCTGAGGAGCAGTACTACCACATGCCCCAGTTCAGCAACACTCAAAGTCAATCCTTTTGCAGAGATTCGGAGAAACGGAGAATGCTCCAAAGAGCCAAAGGAAAGGTGGTGCAAAAGGAACAGACGTGTATGTGTTGATTCCACCCAAACCTTTCCAACGCGGACCCCCTCTTAATAGTACGGCTTTCCTATGACTCAAACCACCGAAAAGAAACATAGAGAAACACCGTCTTCAATAGTCTTCGAGGGGCACCAAATCGTCTTGTGCCTAGACATGATATATCTGATATGCTCAATGCACACGATTGGTCCGCAAAAGCATTGTCATCAATCACCAAAACTACTAAGGGATAAATATGCCCTTACATATGTGAAGTCATCACTTCCCATAAGATCATTATATGATCTTTTTATTTCTTTTTATTCTTTAGTTTTCTTATTCCCTCAAGATCATAGCAAGAAAGCAAAGCCCTCAACTCAAAACTACTGTTAATTATATAACTGACAGACTCGATTACATAGATAGATCTCAAAGAAAAACTCAAACTAGATCATACTAAAAACTTTATTCTACTATATCAAGATATAACCAAAAGGATTGAACTAAGAAAAACCATAAAGATAAAGATGTGGTGGTGATACGATACCGGGGCACCTCCCCCAAGCTTGGCACAAGCCAAGGGGAGTGCCCATACCCATGTATTTATGTCTCTTTCTTTGGAGGTGGTGATGATGGAGTTGTTGATGTTGTAGGCTTGTCATCCATCTTCTAGGGCATAGTGATACGTCTCCAACGTATCTATAATTTATGAAGTATTCATGCTATTATATTATCCATCTTAGATATTTTATATGCATTTATATGCTATTTTATATGTTTTTGGGACTAACCTATTAACCTAGAGCCCAGTGCCAATTTTTGTTTTCCCCTTGTTTTTGAGTATTGTAGAAAAGGAATACCAAACAGAATACCAAACAGAGTCCAATTGACGTGCCAATTTTTGATGATTTTTTATGGACCAAAAGAAGCCCCCGGAGTAAAAGAGTTGGGCCAGAAGAGTCCCGAGCCGTCCACGAGGGTGGGGGGCGCGCCCCACCCCCCTGGGCATGGGCCCCTATCTCGTGGATGAGTCAGAGACCCCCCGACGTGAAACCGACAACAAAAATTCCTATAAATACAGAAACCCCCAGAAAACAACCTAGATCGGAAGTTCCGCCGCCGCAAGCCTCTATAGCCACGAGAAATCAATCTAGGCCCTCTCTAGCACCCTGCCGGAGGGGGCCATCATCACCGGAGGCTATGGAGGAGGATCCCGGAGGGGCCATCATCACCATGAAGGCCAAGGACCAGAGGGAGAACCTCTCCCCATCCAGGGGGAGGCCATGGAGGAGGAATCACAAGGGGGAGAACATCTCCTCCTCTCTCTCTCTCTCTGTGGCGTCGGAGTGCCATAGGGAGGGGAATCATCATCGTGGTGATCGTCTTCATCAACATCATCATCACCATCCTCATCTCTTTTACGCGATCCACTCTCCTGCACCCTGTTGTAATCCCTACTTGACCATGGTGCTTTATGCCACATATTATGATCCAATGATGTGTTGCCATCCTATGATGTTTTGAGTAGATATCCTTTGTCTTTGGGTTGATTGATGATCTAGATTGGTATGATTTGTATGTTTTATTTTGCTACTGTCATATTGTGCCCTCCGTGTCGCGCAAGCGTGAGGGATTCACACTGTAGGGTGTTGCAATACATTCATGATTCTCTTATAGTGGGTTGCTTGAGTGATAGAAGCATAAACCCGAGTAAGGGGGTTGTTGCGTATGGGATAAAGGGGACTTCATGCTTTAATGCTATGGTTGGGTTTTACCTTAATGATCTTTAGTAGTTGTGGATGCTTGCTAGAGTTCCAATCATAAGTGCATATGATCCAATAAGAGAAAGTATGTTAGCTTATGCCTCTCCCTCATATGAAATTGCAATGACGACTATCGGTCTTATTAACAATTGCCTAGGACAATTCCGCACACCGATCCATCATTATTCCACACTCGCTATTTATAATATTTAGTAATATATTCTAACTTTATGATGACATCACCTACTTTTATGTTTTAGCTCTCCGATATCATGCAAAGTTATCCTCTTCATACCCACAACGTAGTTCTATTTCTCGTTTCTAGTTGGAAGCAAACGTTTGGTGTACGTAGAGTCGTATCAGTGGCAGATAGGGCTTGAGAGAATATTGATCTTACCTTTAGCTCCTTGTGGGTTCGACACTCCATACTTATCACTTCCACCATTGGGAATTGCTACGATGATTCCCTGCACTTGGGGATTATCAAGCTCTTTTCTGGCGCCGTTGCCGGGGAGCAATAGCGTGGGGTTGATATTCTTGTGTATGCTTGTTTGCTTCCTTCACTAAGTAGATTTTTTTTCCTTTTTTGTTTCTGTTTAGTTGTGGGTGAAACCATACAAAAAAATTAAAAGAATAAAAATACAAAAAATTACTTGCCTCTCATACCTAAAAAGTTTTTCAATAAGAGAAGTGATTGGAAGGTTATGCATTGGACAAATGAGGGTCGACCTTGAACACTTGTGTTCATTCTCATGGAAACAATGTAAAAAATTTCATGGAAGATTCTCTAAAAATAATTATCCCCTTGTATATATCCATTGTATTATAAAAATAATGTGCCAAGCTTCGGTTTTAGGATGATTAGATTGCTTGTTTACTATGTACAATACAAAAACAAAAACTTTGGCTGTAGCGTGTGATTTTACATTTTTTACTGGAAAGTCAAATGGGTCTGAAACGTTTTTCACATGACGTATGTACACAATTTTTAAATTTTCATATTTGTTTAGAATTTTTTGGAGTTACAGAAGTTTACTAAACTTCCAGATTACTACAGACTGTCCTGTTTTTGACAGATTCTGTTTTCTATGAGTTGTTCTCTTATTTTGATGAATCTATGGGTAGTATCGGGGGGTATGAACCATGCTGAAGTTGGAATACAATCAATATAGTTCTAATATGAAATTGGAATAAGTTTGCAACAGTACCTAAAGGTAGTGATTTGCTTTATTACACTAACGGATCTCACAAAGTTTTTTGTTAAAGTTTTGTGTGGATGAAGTGTTCGAAGATTGAGGAGCTATCAATATGAGAAGAATAAAGAAAGGCAAGAGCTCAAGCTTGGGGATTCCCAAGGCACCCCAAGTAAATATTTCAAGTATACTCAAGCATCTAAGCTTGGGAATGCCCCGGTTGGCATCCCATCTTTCTTCTTCAACAATTATCGGTATACCTCGGTTTTTGTTTTGTTCACATAATTTGTGTCCTTTGTGTTTTTGTTTTTCCTTTAAGAACCATGCTAGTATGAGATATGCCTTTATTGATTTACAGAATACTTCATGTGCTTCACTTATATCTTTTAAGTATGATCATATAGAATTGCTCTTTGTGCTTCACTTAAATATTTTGAGTATGGTTTTATAGAATGCTTCGTGTGCTTCACTTATACATTTTGAGCTTGGATATTGGTTAGTCTATATTAATTGTAGAATTCTCCATGAACTTCAACTATATATTTTGGAGTATGAATAATACTATCATCTAAAGTGGATTTAGAAGAAGTTTGCTCCCACTATTCCGAATGAGGTGAATTTTCCTTATGTGGAGAGTAGTAACATTTCTATGCTCGTAGATCATGAAAAGAATGCTTTATGCGATGGTTATATTGTTTAACTCATTCATGATTCTACTGAAAATTATTATGAGGGAGGAATACATGCTTGTAGGAGTTGCAATAATATCAAGTTTCCTCTCTATGTGCTTAAAGTTTTGAAGTTATACTTGTTTTGCCTTCCTATGCTAGTTGACTCTTGTTCGCATAAATTGTGTGCTCACAAAATACCTAGGCATAGGAAGTGGGTTAGGTTTAGATGTGCTAGTCATATTCTTCATGATGCTCTCTTTATGTTTCAATTCTTATCTTTTATGTGAGCATCATTGAAATCATCATGCCTAGCTAAAAGGCATTAAAGAAAAGCGCTTGTTGGGAGTCAACCCAATATTTACCCTTACTGTTTTTGTGTGTTTACATGATTAAGCTACTGTAGTAATCATGTTTTATAGTTTTTGTTTCAATAAATTTCCAAGTAAGACCTTTGGGAAGACTTGGGTGAAAGTTAATGTGATCTTGCTGTAAAAAATAGAAACTTTGCGCTCACGAGATTAGCTGTCATATTTTACAGAAGAGTGCAATTGAGTTGATTATTTTTTCAGAAGACAAATTCCTCACGTCCACCAATTTATTTCAGAATTTTTGGAGTAGCAGAAGTATGGTTGGTGTTCAGATCATTACAAACTGTTCTGTTTCTGACAGATTCTGTTTTCATTGCATAGTTTGCTTGTTTTCTAGTTTCTATGGCTTATATTTGTCAATATAAATTGTAGAAATGATATGGTACAGTAGGCATTGTGTGAGAAAAATTAAGAACCTTGTCTTTGACAGTACCAAAGTGAATGGTTTACTCTTTATCATACTAACCTATCTCACGAAGTTCCGTTAAGTTTTGTGTGATTGAAGTTTTCAAGCTTTGAGTGAGATATCGATATGAGGAGAATAAGGAGTGGAAAGACCCTAAGATTGGGGATTACCAAGGCACCCCAAGGTAATATTCAAGGAAGAATCAAGCGCCTAAGCTTGGGGATGCCCCGGAAGACACCCCCTCTTTCGTCTTCAAAACTATCAGTATACTTTACTCGGAGCTATATTTTTATTCGTCACATGATATGTGTCTTGCTTGGAGCATATTTTAAATTTTACTTGTTGTTTGAATAAAATCATTGGATCTAAAATCGTGAATGAAAAAGAATCCTCCCATGGCTAGTTAATTATTTGACTACTCAGTGTTCTTCACTTATATCTTTTTGAAGTAGTTTGTCATTTACTCACATGCTTCACATATATCCTATGAGTAAACGGTTGAATGAATTGAATATCATAAATCTGAATTTATATGCGTTTCATATGCTTACAACATGGGGAGTAATGACTGTTGGGTTTCGTAGTAATTTCAAAAAATTTCCTACGCACACGCAAGATCATGGTGATGCATAGGAACGAGAGGGGGAGAGTGTGATCTACGTACCCTTGTAGATCGACAACGGAAGTGTTAACTTGGTTGATGTAGTCGTACGTCTCCATGGCTCGACCGATCAAGCACCGAAACTACGGCACCTCCGAGTTCTAGCACACGTTCAGCTCGATGACGATCCCCGGACTCCGATCCAACAAAGTGTCGGGGAAGAGTTCCGTCAGCACGACGGCGTGGTGACGATCTTGATGTACTACCGTCGCAGGGCTTCGCCTAAGCACTGCTACAATATTATCGAGGACTATGGTGGAAGGGGGCACCGCACACGGCTAAGAATATGATCATGTGGATCAACTTGTGTCTCTAGGGGTGCCCCTTGCCTCCGTATATAAAGCCTCAAAGGAGGGGGGTCGGCCGGCCATCATAGGGCGCGCCAGGAGGAGTCCTACTCCTTCCGGGAGTAGGACTCCCCCCTTTCCTAGTTAAACGATCGGACCAATTGACGTGCCAATTTTTGATGATTTTTTATGGACCAAAAGAAGCCCCCGGAGTAAAAGAGTTGGGCCAGAAGAGTCCCGAGCCGTCCACGAGGATGGGGGGCGTGCCCCACCCCCTAGGCGTGGGCCCCTATGTCATGGATGACTCCGAGACCCCCCTGACGTGAAACCAACGCCAAAAATTCCTATACATATAGAAACCCCTAGAAAATAACCTAGATCGGAAGTTCCGCCGTCGCAGTCCTTTGTAGCCATGAGAAATCAATCTAGGCCCTCTCTGGCACCCTGCCGGAGGGGGCCATTATCACCGAAGGCTATGGAGGAGGATCTCGGAGGGGCCATCATCACCATGAAAGCCAAGGACCAGAGGGAGAACCTCTCTCCATCCAGGGGGGCCATGGAGGAGGAAGCACAAGGGGGAGAACCTCTCCTCCTCTCTCTTAGTAGCCCTGGAGTGCCATCGGGAGGGGAATCATCGCCGCGGTGATCGTCTTCATCAACATCACCATCCTCATCTCTTTTACGCGGTCCACTCTCCCGCACCCCACTGTAATCCCTACTTGAACATGGTGCTTTATGCCACATATTATGATCCAATGATGTGTTGCCATCCTATGATGTTTTGAGTAGATATCCTTTGTCTTTGGGTTGATTGATTATCTAGATTGGTATGAGTTGTATGTTTTATTTTGGTGTTGTCCTATTGTGCCCTCCGTGTCGTGCAAGCGTGAGGGATTCCCACTGTAGGGTATTGCAATATGTTCATGATTCGCTTATAGTGGGTTGCTTGAGTGACAGAAGCATAAACCCGAGTAAGGGGGTTGTTGCGTATGGGATAAAGGGGACTTGATGCTTTCATGCTATGGTTGGGTTTTACCTTAATGATCTTTAGTAGTTGCGGATGCTTGCTAGAGTTCCAATCATAAGTGCATATGATCCAAGAAGAGAAATTATGTTAGCTTATGCCTCTCCCTCATATGAAATTGCAATGACGACTATCGGTCTTGTTAACAATTGCCTAGGACAATTCCGCACACCGATCCATCATTATTCCACACTCGCTATTTACAATATTTAGTAATATATTCTAACTTTATGATAACAACACCTACTTTTATGTTTTAGCTCTCTGATATCATGCAAAGTTATCATCTTCATACCCACAATGTAGTTTTATTTCGTTTCTAGTTGGAAGCAAACGTTTGGTGTACGTAGAGTCGTATCGGTAGCAGATAGGGCTTGAGAGAATATTGATCTTACCTTTAGCTCCTTGTGGGTTCGACACTCCATACTTATCACTTCCACCATTGGGAATTGCTACGATGATTCCCTGCACTTGGGGATTATCACATAGGCTCACCATCATAGAAGGATGAACAAGTCTCTGCGATCCTCAAATCTGCAACCAAACTCATCCTCTTAAATCTGTATTCGTACTCACAGTTTCGGTTTTGCAGGTCGTAGATCTGGGCTTGGAGATGCTCGATTTTCTTGTGAAGCTTGAAGATGGCCTCCCCAATGTTCTTAGCATCCAGCATGTGATTATTGGTAAATTCCGCGATCATCAAGTGATTGGCGTTGAGTCCATGTTCCACCATCCCTTGACACTTGAAAACTTGCCGCTCCATCACTTCGAGTCTTGTGTCCATGCTTCTGGTCTTCTTTGGCCCTTTAACATCGCGGATCTGCAGCACCCCCTCATGCATCTCAATGGTTTGAGGGTGTTGCAGCACCTCCACAATGTAGGGGTTGATGACCTTCTCGAAAAATTTGTCCTTGGGGCGCTTGGGGATGTCATGGTGATCTAAATCTGTCAAAAAACAGCTCGAAAGAAGAACAGAGGAATTTTTCGTGGTAAGGTGGTCAAAACCTTCGGGAGATTATATAATGAATTTTTACCGACCAAAAGAAGTATTGTGCAAGAAAACCGAGTCCGGAGGGTACACGAGGTGGCGGCAAGGTACACGGGCACGCCCAGGGGGGTAGGGCGCGCCCTCCTGCCTTGCCGCTTCCTCATGCACCCTTCAGACTACTTTTAATTTTCCTAATTTTTTAAATATTCCAAAACGGAGAAAAAATGCCATTGGCAACGTTTTGGAGTCGGTTTACTTACTGTACCACATACCTATTCCTTTTCGGAGTTTGAAACATTTTCTAAAGTATCTCATATGTACTCCTTCAGTGTTATGGTATTAATTATATTGGTCTCAACATTTACGGGAGTACCTGAGATATAATGTTTGATTCTTTGACCATTTACCACCTTCAGATTTGTGCCTTCGACGTTGTTGATCTTGGTGGCTCCGGAACGATAGACATCCTTGACAATGTAAGGACCTTCCCATTTAGAGAGAAGCTTTCCTACAAAAAATCTTAAACACAAGTTGTATAGCAATACATGATCACCTACATTAAACTCACACTGTGTATCATTTTGTCATGCCATCTTTTAAATTTTTCTTTAAACAACTTGGCATTCTCATAGGCCTGGGTTCTCCATTCATTAAGCGAGCTAATGTCAAATAACCTCTTTTCACCGGCAAGTTTGAAATCATAGTTGAGCTCTTTGATTGCCCAATAAGCTTTATGTTCTCATTCAAGAGGTAAGTGACATGCTTTTCCATAAACCATTTTATATGGAGACATACCCATAGGGTTCTTATAAGCAGTTCTATAAGCCCATAATGCATCATCAAGTTTCTTAGACCTATTCTTTCTAGATCTATTAATAGTCTTTTGCAAGATCAATTTAATTTCTCTATTGCTCAATTCTACTTGACCACTAGACTGAGGGTGATATGGAGATGCAATTCTATGATTAACATCATACTTAGCAAGCAATTTACGGAAAGCACCATGAATAAATGTGAACCACCATCAGTCATTAGGTACCTTGGAACTCCAAACCTCAGGAAAATAACTTCTTTAAGCATGTTAATAGAAGTGTTATGATCAGCACTACTAGTTGGAATAGCCTCTACCCACTTAGTAACTTAATCAACAACAACTAAAATATGTGTATATTCATTAGAGGAAGGAAAGGGTCCCATATAATCAAAGCCCCAAACATCAAATTGTTTAATAATGAGTGAATAATTCATAGGCATTTCCTGACGTTTACTAATATTGCCAATTCTCTGGCATTCATCACAAGACAAGACAAACTTACGATCATCCTTGAAGACAGTAGGCCAATAAAAACCAGATTGTAATACCTTGTGCGCAGTTCTATCTCCAGCATGGTGTCCTCCGTAGGCTTCAAAGTGACACTTGCGTAGGATCTATTCATGTTCATGCTCAAGTACACAACATCTAATAACACCATCTATGCCTTCTTTATAAAGGTGTGGGTCATCCCAAAAGTAATGTCTTAAACCATAGAAAACCTTTTCTTTTGCTCGTATGTGAAACTAGGTGGTATAAATTTAGGAACAATGTAATTAGCATAATTAGCATACCATGGACTGCTAATTGTTCATCTGGAAAGCTATCATCAATAGGTAGTGGGTCATCAAGAACATTTTCTAACCTAGACAAGTTGTCTGCTACGGTGTTCTCAGCACCCTTTCTATCAATAATATGCAAATCAAATTCTTGTAGCAAGAGTACCCATCTAATAAGTCTAGGTTTAGCATCTTTCTTTTCCATAAGATATTTGATAGCAGCATGATTGGTGTGAACAGTTACTTTAGAATCGAAAATATAAGATCTTAACTTATCACAAGCCAAAAGAACCGCTAAAAATTCTTTTTCAGTAGTAGCATAATTTCTTTGGGCACTGTCTAGAGTTTTACTAGCATAATGAATAACATTCAACTTCTTATCAACTCTTTGCCCTAGAACAACACCAATAGCATAATCACTAGCATCACACATAATTTCAAAGGGTAAATTCCAGTCAGGTGGTTGAACAATAGGTGCAGATCAAGGCTTTCTTGAGTATTTAAAATGCTTCAACACAATCATCATCAAAAACAAAAGGAACATCTTTTTGCACGAGATTAGTGAGAGGCCTAGAAATTTTAGAGAAGTCTTTAATAAACCTCCTATAGAAACTAGCATGACCAAGGAAACTTCTTATACCTTTGATATCTGTAGGACACCGTATCTTTTCAAAAGCATCTACTTTAGCTTTATCAACTTCAATACCTCTTTCAGAAATTTTATGTCCCAAGATAATACCTTCATTAACCATAAAGTGGCACTTCTCCCAATTCAAGACAAGATTAGTTTCCTCACATCTCTGCAAAACTTGATCAAGGTTGCTTAAGCAATCATCAAAAGAAGTTCCATAAACGGAAAAATCATCCATGAAAACCTCAACAATCTTTTCACAAAAGTCAGAGAATATAGCAGTCATACATCTTTGAAAGGTAGCAGGTGCATTGCATAAACCAAAAGGCATACGTCTATAAGCAAAGGTACAGAAAGGGCAAGTAAAAGTGGTCTTTTCTTGGTCCCCTTTGACACAGGTATTTGAGAAAAACCAGAATAACCATCTAGAAAGAAAAAATGTGTATGTTTGGACAGTCTTGCTAGCATTTGATCAATGAATGGTAGAGGTTAATGATGTTTTCTAGTATCTTTATTTAATTTGCGAAAATCAATTACCATTCTATAACCTGTAACAATTCTTTGTGGAATCAATTCATCCTTATCATTAGGAACAACAGTAATACCTCCCTTCTTCAGGACACAATGAACGGGACTTACCCACCTACTATTAGCAATAGGATAAATTATACCTGCCTCCAGAAGCTCTAGTATTTCATTTCTTACCACTTCTTTAATTTTTGGATTCAACCATCGTTGGCGATTAACAACTGGTTTAGCTTCAGGCTCCATATTAAGTTTGCACTGACATAGAGTGGGACTAATGCCCTTAAGATCATCAAGAGTATATCCAATAGCGGCACGGTGCTTTTTCAGAGTTCTCAATAATCTCCTTTCTTCATGCTCTGAAAGGTTAGCACTAATAATAACATGATATATCTTCTTTTCATCAAGATAAGCATATTTCAAAGTATCAGGTAATTGCTTAAGCTCAAACACATGATCTCCCTTGGGTAGAGGAGGATCTCCAAGGATTTCAACAGGCGAATTGTGTTTCAAAACAGGCATTTGATTAAAGAATATTTCATCTAATTCCTTTCTTTCATTCATAAACATATCATTTTCATGGTCTAGAAAATATTGTTCTAAAGGATCAGTAGGAGGTACATCAATGGAAGCAAGACCCATAATTTCATCCTCATCACACAATTCTTTATCATGGGGTTGTCTACGAAATTTAGAGAAATTAAAATCGTGAGACACATCCCCAAAACCGACAGTAACTGATACGTCTCCAACGTATCTACTTTTCGTAATGCTTTTCCTCTTGTTTTGGACTCTAATTTGCATGTTTTGAATGAAACTAACCCCAGACTGATGTTGTTTTCAGCAGAACTACCATGGTGTTGTTTTTGTGCAGAAATAGAAGTTCTTGGAATGGAACGAAACTTTGCGAGGAGTTTTTATACAATAAACGAGAATTTCTGGAGCCAAGAGCCACCTGAGGGGGGCACCAGGGTGGGCACAACCCACCAGGGCATGCTTGCCCCCCCCCCCAAGCGTGCCCAGGTGGGTTGTCCCCACCTGGTGGCCCCGCAGACCCTGAAACCGATGCTATAAAATCCTATTTTTCTAGAAATAAATCAGGGAGAAAGAATTATTGCGACCACAAGATGGAGCCACCGTCACCTCCTGTTCTTCATCGGGAGGCCAGATCTGGAGTCCGTTTGGGGCTCCGGAGAGGGGGATCTTCGTTCTTCGTCATTGCCAACCCTTCTCCATCGCCAATTCCATGATGCTCCACACCGGGAGTGATTAATTCCTTCGTAGGCTCGCTGGTCGGTGAGGAGTTGGATGAGATTCATCATGTAATCTAGTTAGTTTTGTTAGGGATTGATCCCTAGTATCCACTATGTTCTGAGATTGATGTTGCTATTACTTTGCCATGCTTAATGCTTGTCACTTTGGGCCCGGGTGCCATGACTTCAGATCTGAACCGTTTATGTTATCACCATTATATTCATGTTCTAGATCCGATCTTGCAAGTTATAGTCACCTACTATGTGTTATGATCCGGCAACCCCGGAGTGACAATAGTCGGGAGTCGGGACAACTTCCAGTGATGACCGTGGTTTGAGGAGTTCATGTATTCACCGTGTGTTAATGCTTTTTCCGGTTCTCTATTAAAAGGAGGCCTTAATATCCCTTAGTTTCCAATTGGACCCCGCTACCACGGGAGGGTAGGACAAAAGATGTCAGGCAAGTTCTTTCCATAAGCACGTATGACTATTTACGAAATACATGCCTACATTATATTTATGAACTGGAGCTAGTGCTGTATCACCCTAGGTTATGACTGTCACATGATGAATATCATCCAACAAATTACCGATCCAATGCCTACGAATTTATCTTATATTGTTCTTGCTAATTAAGTTACTAGTGCTATTGTTATTGTTGCGCTTGCTACAAAAATACTGCTATCAATGTTACCGTTACTATCGCTGCTGTCACTACTATCAAAACTATCAAACTACTTTGCTACTGATCACTTTGCTGCAGATAGTTAATCTCCAGGTGTGGTTGAATTTACAACTCAGCTACTAATACTTGCAAATATTCTTTGGCTCCCCTTGTGTCGAATCTATAAATTTGGGTTGAATACTCTACCCTCGAAAACTGTTGTGATCCCCTATACTTGTGGGTTATCAAGACCTTTTTCTGGCGCTGTTGCCGGGGAACATAGCTATATTTGTTGAGTCACTTGGGATTATTATCAATTTATCACTATGAAGAATCTGAAGGATGCTAAGACCAAGATTATCCCTCTAAGACGAGGGGAGGTAAGGAACTGCCATCTAGTTCTGCTTTAGATTCACCTTCTGTTATAAGTAAACTTGCAACACCACCACATGCTATTAATCATGATATGTCGCAAGTTATTGATGATTCTACTTCTGCTATGAATGATACTTGTGATGATGCTAGTACCTTGCTTGATGATAATGATGTGTCACTTGCTGATTTTCTTGATGAACAAATTGCTAGAGTAAGACAACATGATGTTGTTGAATCTGATGATGAGCTTGAAACTGAAAATCTTGAAACACCTACTAGAACTAGCCCTCCTAGATATGAATTGCCCAAGGTACCGGAAGGCTATGTTATGAATGAAGAGACAACGAGAGACATTCTTGCTTGTAAGGATAGACATGATTTAGAGAAATTATTATGGAAGTATAAAGAAAAACCTCTGAATGCTAGAATGCAATATGATCCTAATTTTGCTACTTCACCTATTTTTATTGATGATAAGGATTATGAATTCTCTGTCGACCCAGAGTTAATTACTTTGGTTGAATCTGATCCTTTCCATGGTTATGAAACTGAAACTGTTGTGACACATCTTACTAAGTTGAATGACATAGGCACCCTTTTTACTCATGATGAGAAAACTAGCTATTACTATATTCTCAAATTATTTCCATTCTCATTAAAGGGTGATGCTAAAGCTTGGTACAATAATCTTGCTCCTGGTTGTGTGCGTAGTCCCCAGGATATGATTTATTACTTCTCTGAAAAATATTTCCCTGCTCATAAGAAACAAGATGCCTTGCAGAAAATATTTAAATTTGTGCAAATTAAAGAAGAGAGTCTCCCACAAGCTTGGGGGAGGCTTTGCCAATTACTTAATGCTTTGCCCGATCATCCTCTTAAGGAAAATGAAATACTTGATATCTTCTATAATGGACTAACTGATGCTTCTAGGGATTTCCTAGATAGTTGTGCTGGTTGTGTTTTCAGGGAACGGACTATTGGGCAAGCTGAGGAATTATTGAATAACATATTGAAAAATTATGATGATTGGACTCTTCTGAATCACCGCCTAAACCCACTCCGAAGAGGAGGGGTATATTATATCTCAATCCTAAAGATATGCAAGAGGCAAAGAAATCTATGAAGGAAAAATGTATTAAAGCCGAGGATGTTAAAAATTTACCTCCTATTGAAGAAATACATGGGCTTAATACACCACCACTGCCTAAGGTGGTAGAGGTAAATTCTCTAATGACGTTCAATGATAACGACAATACTCACAATATGCACCCTAGCCAATGCCTTAATGAGTTTGAAAACTACATTAGAAAACAAGATCACTTCAATGCAAATGTTATGAAACAATTGAAATATAATTCTGATATGATTGCTTGCTTGAGTGACTTGTTATTTAGAATCTCAAATGATGTTAGAGGTGTTGGAAAACATGCTTCTATGGTTTAGACCCAGTTAGAACAAGTTGTTAAATCTCAAAGAGAGTTGCTAGATGAAATGAACAATAATATACATGACTTTGCTATTAGAGTAGCAACTACATGAGGTAAAATGACTTAGGAACCACTTTATCCTGAAGGACACCCAAAAAGAATTGAAGAAGACTCTGAAAGAGCTAACACTAATGCACCTAGTCCTTCTAAAAAGAAAAAGAAGAAGAAAAATGATAGGACTTTGCATACCTCTAGTGAACCTGAAGTAGAAAAACCTCCTGATAATGAAGTCTCTATCTCTGATGCTGAAACTCAACCTAGTAGTGAACACTCACCTTATGATAATGAAAAAGATAATGACGAGGTTTAGGAAGATAGTCAACCAAATAATGAAGAACCAGACAATGATGTTGAGATAGAACCTCTAGTTGATCTTGATAACCCACAACCTAAAAATAAAAGATATGATAAAAGAGACTTTGTTGCTAGAAAACATGGTAAGGAAAGAGAACCGTGTGTTCAAAAACCTATGCCCTTTCCACCTAAGTCAACTAAAAAAATATGATGAAGAATTTGAACGCTTTGCTAAAATGTTGAGGCTAGTCTTTTTGCGTACTCGCTTGACTGATATTCTTAAAATGCGTCCTTATGCAAAGTATATGGAAGACATCATCACCAATAATAGAAAAATACCGGAAGCTGAAATATCCACTATGCTTGCTAATTATACTTTTAAGGATGGAATACCTAAAAAACTTGGAGATCCGAGAATACCAACTATACCTTGCTCCATTAAAAGTAATTATGTGAAAACTGCTTTATGTGATTTGGGAGCTGGTGTTAGTGTTATGCCTTTCTCTTTATATAAAATACTTGATTTGAATAAGCTCAGACCTACTGAAATATCTTTGAAAATGGCTAACCAATCAACTGCCATCCCTATCGGTATTTGTGAGGATGTGCCCGTTGTTGTTGCTAATGTTGCTATTTTGACTGACTTTGTTATACTTGAGATGCCCGAGGACGACAACATGTCGATTGTCCTTGGTATAGCCTTCTTGAACACTGCAGGGGCTGTTATTGATTGCAATAAAAGCAAGGTCACTTTTCATATCAATGGTAATGAGCATACGATGCACTTTTCGAAGAAACAATTCCAAGTGAATGGTATTAATGTTATTAAAAAATCTCCGACAATCACTATTGGAAGTTTTCAACTACCTCTACCTACTTCCAAAAAGAAATATGAAATGCTTATTGTTGGGGACATTCATATCCCCATTGAGGTAACTTAGTGATTTACAAAAGTTCATCGGTTTCATGCTAATCGAAAGTGGTTATTAATAAGACATGATCAACCTTATCAATGGATCATTTTTAAGAGGTGTGAAGTTGATGAATTTAGTAAGCACTACCTTCTGTCCCTACCTTTTGTTTTCTGTTTTTATTAGTTGAATAAAATAAAATGCCATGTTTTGTCTGTTTTCTGAGTTTCCCGTGCAATAGAAAATGACCCAAAAATAAAAGTTCTTAGAATGGCTTGAAAATTTAATACAATTTTTTTCTGAATATTTAAGAATTTCTGGTGCAAATAATATCAGAGGGAGGTGCACCAGGTAGGCACAACCCACCTGGGCGTGCCAGGACCCCTAGGCGCGCCCTGGTGGGTTGTGGTCTCCACGTGGGCCCCCTTACTTATCTCTTTACACCACATCATCACCTACCTCCAGAAAAAAAATTCTTCATAGCTCTCTCTCCCGTGTTCTTGCTCTTAAACCCGTGGATTTCGATCTCTTTGCTCAAAGCTTCGTTTCCGAAACTGTTTCAGGGGATTGCTGCTTGGTATGTGACTCCTTCGGTTGTTCAATTAGTTTTTATTTTAGTGGTTTATATTTTGAATAATTAGCTACCCTTGGTGCTACTATAGATGAGCTTGCATGTTGAATTCTTAGATTTGTAAGTAATTTGAATTCTTGCTATGGCCTCTATGTATCCCTATGAGTAGTTGCTATCAATCTTGTAAAGTTTTGTTGAGAAAATTTTGTGGACTAAAAATTTCAGAATTTTGTTCATAGGAAAAACATGAATATCTTTAAGAAGTTTGGTTCCAAGAGGAACTCCAAGGGAGTTATTGGGGAGTCATCTCACAGTGATCTCCATAACCAGAGGTTGGTGGAAGTACGACCGTGCGAATGGCCGCATATCCCGTTCATGGAAGAGGCTGGAATCCTGCAAGAGTTTACACAATATGCTGCTAATGCCGGCCTCACCGACTTCATCGCAGTTGAATGTGAACAATATCATCTCCTCACAAACACCTTTTTTCAGAGTTTTAATTTCCTTCCTAGGAATAATCCTCATGAGGTGCAATTCAATTTATATGATGAACCCCATCATATACCTCTTACTGAATTTTTTGAAATATGCTTGCTTCCTGCTGATGGTGGTTTGGTAGAGCCTAGGCCGGCAGAGTTTGAGGCCTTTTATCATACCTTGACAGTGGGAGATGAGAGAGGGGTGTCGGCTAGCACTCCCGCTGGCTTGCATTTTCCTGTTGTTCATTATTTTGCTCTTTTCATTGCAAAATGCTTGCTTGCTAGAGAGAAGGTGGGTGTACTCAGTTCACCAGACCTTGTTGTTTTACGTCGTGCACTAGAGGGTGACAACACTTATAGCTTGGGAGCTATTGTGGCATGTCGCCTCCACATTAATAAGTTCAAGGGTAAAATACATGGTGGTATCTTTGCTACTCGTTTGGCGGCTCGCTTTAATGTTGAGATACGCCTTCATGATTATTCTCTGCCCAAGGTCCACTTAGACCTCGCGCCCATGGATCACTACCAGTTTACTGCTATCGGTTATCCTAGCATCCCTATTCCATATAACCTGGTTTTTAGTGTGAGAACTCATGATATTATTCCATTGCCTACTCCTGCTTTGTTTGATACTATTGCCAGGGGCGGATATAGGATTATGCCTGCGGATGTCATCGCCTACCGGAAGGACCAAGCTGCAGCAGAGGAGGAGCCTCAATAGTGGGACCCGTAGATGCCCGCTCCTCAACACCCCGACTACTATACAGGCTTCTGATCGACTACCAAGTTAGGCTAAGAGCCTAAGCTTGGGGGAGTACATATTCCCACTGGCATTACATTCATGTTCACACATTTCATTCTAGTTGTCGGTGTCTCCACTTTTTCATTGTATCATCCATGTTAGATTTATTTTCTCTCTTTCTTCTCGTGTGTTTGAAAAACTTTAGAAAAACCAAAAAAATTAGTTGTAGTTAGTTTACTTTCTATGCTTGCTTAGTTGTAGTACTAAAAAGAAAAAACGAAAAAGATTTCCTTCTTCTTCTTTTGCTTGTTGGGATCTTTCCCGTGTAAATAGTTTTTCTTGTTTTTGTTTTTCCCTTTTATTTGCTTGTAAAAGAAAACCAAAAACTCCAAAAAATATTTCATTGTGTTTCTCTGAGTTTCTTTTCCTTTTTATTTGAGTCATACCAAGGAGAAGACCACGATGAAAATGTTGAGTGGTTCTCATTTGCATAATTGTTGATCTAACAAAGAGCCCATTTTACCTCGTCTTCTCCGGTTGAATAAAATGTTTGCAGATTCCAGCTTAGTCCATGGCACTCTTGCACTATTATTATTTTCACATCGTTGGTCATGCAAGTGAAAGGCAATAATGACGATATTCTATGAACTAGCCGTGGCAGAGAGAAACTGGTATGAACTCGACTTGTTTTTGTAAATATGTTTAACCTAGTATCCATGCTTCAGTCCATTATGATTAAACATGTTTGCAATGACAATTAGAGATTATAGTTTCTCATGCCATGCATAAGTAGCTGGGAGTGGATAATGATTTATCTTGGATATCAACATTGTGTTAAAATGATTGTGATGTAGTATGATGATATGATATCCTCCTCTAAACGTTCGAGTGGCTTGACTTGGCACATGTTCATGCATGTAGTTGAATCAAAACCAACATGGCCTCTATGATATTTATGTTCATGGTGTTCATATCCTACTCATGCTAGTGTCCAATGTTACTTATGCACAATGCATGTTCATGACCATTGTTGCTCTCTAGTTGGCCGCTTCTCAACCTAATTGCTAGCCTTCGCCTGTACTAAGTGGGAATTCTGCTTGTACATCAAAAACCTTGAACCCAAGTTATTCCAGATGAGTCCACCATACCTACCTATATGCGGTATTACCCTACCGTCCTAAGTAAATTTGCATGTGCCACCTCTAAAATTTCAAATAAATATCCTTTTTGTGTGCCTGGATCATTCTCGGAATGCCCGGAGGTGGTCGATATCTTCCATGCTAAGCGGGTTATTCTCAGGTCGAGTGTTTATTCACTCACCATCGCACGAGAAAAGGGCGGTAATATGGATGTCCAGTCCCAAACTGCAAACAAAAAAGCTTACAAATAATCAAACAAAAACTCCCAATGGAGTCAAAACCTTTACTTTTATCGCTTGGGAACCGCCACTAGCGTGCTTAGCATGGAAGATATTGATAACTGATGGCCGTGAAGTAAACAAGAAGGGTGCATGTCTCAAAATATCATTTACCTCTGTTTTAAAAACTTGAGCTCTGGCACCTCTACAAATCACCGCTTCCCTCTGCGAAGGGACTATCTATTTACTTTTATGTTGTGTCATCACCTTCTAAAATAAGCGCCAGAACCTAAGAGCACTGTTGTCATGCTTATGCATTGTGTATAGCTAATGTTGGGTGCATCATGACTGGATCTTTTCTACCATGAATTACAATGTTTAGTCGCTGCTTTGAACTTTGGAGGTGCTCTGCATTTATGTTTTGCGGTCTCAGAAAGGCTAGCGATATACCACTATTGTCATATTATATCATGGTTGTTTTGACAACGTGTTGCCGTTTGAGATATCTTATTATTGCTCGCTAGCTGATTATGTTATTGATATGAGTTAATATAATCTTTAAGAGTTATTGTCGGCATGGTTAGTTATAATAGTGGCTCAAAACCTGGGTGTTGTTTAAGTTTATTTATGCAAACAAGAGCAAAAGAGTTTGTAAAAGTTTTTCTTTTTCATTTTCAGTTTATCAACTGAATTGCTTGAGGACAAGCAAAGGTCTAATCTTGGGGGAGTTGATACGTCTCCAACGTCTCTCTTTTCCTAATGCCTTTCCTCTTGTTTTGGACTCTAATATGCATGATTTGAATGAAACTAACCCCGGACTGACACTGTTTTCAGGAGAACTACCATGGTGTTATTTTTGTGCAGAAATAGAAGTTCTCTAAATGGAACGAAACTTTGCGAGGATTTTTTATACAATAAAAGAGAATTTTTGGAGCCAAGAGCCACCTGAGGGGGCACCTGGGTGGGCACAACCCACCAGGGCGTGCCCAGGTGGGTTGACCCCACCTGGTGGCCCCACAGACCCTGAAACCGATGCTATAAAATCCTATTTTTCCAGAAAAAAATCAGGGAGAAAGAATTATCGTGATCCACAAGACGGAGCCGCCGTCACCTCCTGTTCTTCATCGGGAGGCCAGATCTGGAGCCCGTTTGGGGCTCCGGAGAGGGGGATCTTCGTTCTTCATCATCACCAACCCTTCTGCATCGCCAATTCCATGATGTTCCCCACCGGGAGTGAGTAATTCCTTCGTAGGCTCGCTGGCCGGTGAGGAGCTGGATGATATTCATCATGTAATCTAGTTAGTTTTGTTAGGGCTTGATCCCTAGTATCCACTATGTTCTGAGATTGATGTTGCTATGACTTTGCCATGCTTAATGCTTGTCACTTTGGGCCCGGGTGACATGATTTCAGATCTGAACCGTTTATGTTATCACCATTATATTCATGTTCTAGATCCGATCTTGCAAGTTATAGTCACCTACTACGTGTTATGATCTGGCAACCCCGGAGTCATAATAGTCGGGACCACTCCCGGTGATGACCGTAGTTTGAGGAGTTCATGTATTCACCATGTGTTATTGCTTTGTTCCTATTCTCTATTAAAAGGAGGCCTTAATATCCCTTTGTTTCCAATTGGACCCCGCTGCCACGGTGAAGGAAATATCACTGGTGCGTGTCGGTCCTAAACAAACGGTTTTAACCCCTTTCCGCGACGGCATTGAGAACCGTCGCCAAGTGAGTGTGGGCGATAGGGGGGGGGGGTCCTTCCCACACGACCCAGAAACCGTTGGGGATATGCCCTCCTGGCACACACGCTCGGCAAAATGAGACCATGTGCGAATGGCGAGCACTCAAATACAGAAATACATACAATAGTGCTAAAAAAATACAATTATAGAGGCGAAATCATTTCCGGTCGTAAGTACATCCCACACAGTCAGTCACCACTAAACGTTTCCGTTCGTATATACATCCCACACAGTCACCACAAGGAAAACGTTTGCGCAAGGTGGCGTAACGCAAACAGTTTTGAAGAGAATGTCGTGTGTGATTGTTCATTGATCCAACACGGTTTATTCCTAGAAACTGTGTGTGTTGCTTGAGGTCATCGCCCACGGTGGTTTCTCATTAATCGTTTGCAATAGGAAAACCCAATTAGCAAGCTAATTGGCCAATTAGCGGGCTAATTTCCCTATTATTAATAATCCATTTACCTATTTAATTGACATTCATATTAAGCACATAACATATTCCATTTCCATATTAAGGAAGCAGGATTTCATAATTGAAATACATCAGAGTACAACATGATATAGCTTCATCACTCAGCTACCCCATTACACAACTGCACCAGCAGCAAGTTTCACATGCAACATCTAGAACCTTTCGAAATTAGCATCATAGACGGTACATAGAGAGATGCATCTCATCTGGAAAACTGCTGAAGCGGAAGGCGAATATTGAGCCATCATTGATGTTGAAGGTCTTTGCAACTTGTAAGATCCCAAATTTTCAATTTGGAATGTTATACATTAGATCATCATTGCATATCATATTTTATTGCATTTTGGTTGATCCGAGAAATTCTACACAACTCAAGGACCCACGGAGAGAGTTGGGGATTTCATTATTTTCATATCCGAGTTTTCTCGAATTTTGAAAAGAGGATCGTTTGATTTTAATTATTTTCTCTTCGCATATTTCTTTTATAAAAATAAAAGAGAGAGGATAAAATGACTTCCTCAAAATAAAGAAATATCGGAGATTTAATATTAAAATCAAATAAGATTTTTATTCGGAGTTTTCTCGCTATTTTATTTGGATTAGGAAAAATATGCGTTTTCCAAAATTGCATTTTAGGCCCAAATAAATGTTCACCTTGTCCAGCCTATTTTTAGAGG
Organism: Triticum urartu; assembly: GCF_003073215.2. NCBI lineage: Eukaryota > Viridiplantae > Streptophyta > Magnoliopsida > Poales > Poaceae > Triticum > Triticum urartu. Next base: position 398,871,608 of record NC_053023.1, on the reverse strand, counting down.
ACGGGGAAAATTTATTTCGGGATTTTGGGAGTCCGTTAATTACTTCTTTTCTTTCTTTTTCTGCACGTCGGAATTATTTAAAAAAAGGAAACCGCCTAACGGGTCGTGTCCGACCGGGACTCCGCCTGGCCGGCCTTATAAGCCGGGGCCCGGACCCCGAGCCCACCAGCCGCGCCACCCGCCCTAACCCTAGCGCCGCCGAGCCTCGCCACCACCCGCCGCCCGACACCGCCTGCCGCCCCGCGCCGCGCCGCCCCGCCGCCCGCGCCAGAGCCGCCACCTACTGCCGCCCGACCCCGCCGGAGCCGCCCGCCGCCGCCGCCGTCTCGCCGGACTTCGCCGGAGGTAGCCGCCGCCTCGGTTTTCTCGAGAAAACCGATCGGTTTTTTCAAAAACCCTAGATTCCGTTTTTTTATTTTTAGATTGTTTTTTCGGTTTAGTTATTTAGCGGATGTTTGTCCGGATGTTCGTTTTAACGAACAGTTTTCACCGTTTAGCCGCAGATAGTGAACATTCGTTCGTTAGCCTGTTCATAAGTTTTTCTTTTTCTGGGATTTTCCATGATTATTTTCGATCGTGATTTCTGATCCGATTTTCGTTTTAGTATAACTTTTCGCTCGTTTATCGGAATCAGGCGATTCAAGTGCCTAGAGTTTCGTCTCGAAGCCCTTTTATGTTTAACCAACTTAAACAAGATTTTGCTACTGTAAAATTTGACTTTAGTCCAGATTAGTAAACGAAGCTTATTTCTTTCGCCGTTTGAGTTTTGTTGCTTCGTTTGATTTGATTCTTTTTGCAAACCGGACTTCTTAAGTTGAACTTTTTGGTTAGATCTCTTATTTGAGTTTTACCCGTGCTCTTGCTTGATTGCTTATTGTATGCTTTTTTGTTTGCGATAGAGTACCCGGAGTGTGAAGCGTGCTACTACGAGTCTCTAGGTTTCACGGATCATCGGCAAGGCAAGTAACACTTTGATCATATCCTTTCATACCCAGTTTTTATGCATTAGTTACCCTCAAACATTGCATGGTTAGGAACTGATAACATGTGGGTACCGGGAAGTAGTTGATGAGGTAGGAACCTATTGCCCTGCATTCAAACCTTGGGAGTTACTATTACGTTATGCTTATATTGTCATGCTATGCTCGTAGACGTGGATTGGGTTTGAGTGTATCCATGACAGATGTGAGATTGTTAATTAATGGTTCAACTTAAGGTGGCAAATTAAATACACATCTGGGTGGATTGAGGCACCTAGGGAACCCAGTGATTGCCTGTTTTTTTGGAAATCCCGGGGTACCGTGTGATTCTCCTATGGACTGTCACCCAGGCTCAAAGGGACCATGAGATTATTCATGCTAGAAACTTCCATGTGCAGCCACATGCCAATACGGGCTCTGGCATAGTTGATTAAGTTGTGGGAAACCTTTCCATGATGGACTAGCAGATGTAGGGGATTGTAGGTGTACAGGTCTATCTATCGGTTAAGGGGACCTCTTCGGAAAGAATGTGTCTCGGTCATCCATTTCTCAAACATCATGTAGTGCGAGAAATCCAACAGAGGAGATCGAGTCTTGTAGGGAAAAGTGCACAAACCTCTGCAGAGTGTACAAACTAATCATGGTTAGCCGTGTCCCCGGTTAAGGACATCTTGAGTATCTGGTTCTTGGATTATCATGTGGATCTCATCACTCTTACTATAAATTGGATTGGGTTATTAATTACTCCTAATTGGGATTGAGAGGGGGTTTACCTTCTCAATGTTTTCAACCAACTTTGTAGTTAAATAAAATATATTCCTTTGTAGTAGGAAAAAATGGCTTTTCGCAAAACATTAACCCTACAGCCTCCACCAGCCATATATGCATGTAGTGATAGCATTATTCTGTTCATTACTCTCTTGTGTTACACTGCCAGCATATTCCATGTGCTGGCCTGTTTCGGGCTGCAACGTATCATGTTGCAGACTTTTCAGATGACGAGTAAGGAGCCTTAGGTCATGGTCTTTCACTCAGTGATGCCGTTGGAGTTGATGGACTCACTTTATCTTCCAAGCCTTCCATTGTTTTCGTATTAGATGACCTTAAGCCATATTTATTGTAATAAGTTCTCTTTTGAGACATTCGATGTAATAAGTGTGTGATTGCTATTCTGTTATAAATCCTCAAGTACTATGCGTGTCAGCATTATCGATCCAGGGATGACACTAATGCACAGAGATCAGACTGTTTGAGGTCTGATTGCTACACAACTTTAGGCCAGTGCCTGTGGATGATTGACCATCCATCCTTCGACCTCTTCAGGAACACTTCAATATTGAACCGTGGGTGTTGTATGAAAACTTTCCTCGCCTCCTGTCCATAGAGGTGGTTTCAGAGATAATCATCAGTGAAGCCTGAAAACAAGGATGTGCATAAATATCTTCTCTATATTGGAAATGGGGCAAATGAATACAAAAAGGCAAGGTATAATAGTTAGTACCATCTTGTAAACCTCAGTGCTTCCCATTGTTTCCCTGCAACACATATAAGGTAGTTAGTCATCAAGTTAAGTAAGGGTTTGCATGATATTAGTAAAATATGTTGATGATAAATAAGCACATTGCAGATTCATCAGATTAATTCAAGCCACATGGAAAACCCATTTATCCAAACCAAGCATGATTAAGAACTAGGAAATATAGCACTTGTATATGTTTCTCATGTATTAAGTGTAGCCAAATTCGATTTATTCCTCACATGGTATACAGTAAGAGAATGCAGCCACAACAATTGAACATCGCATTGCAGAATTGAACCAAGCAGTTAACTAAACACCACAACAAATGAACCAAACATTAACTGAGCACCACATTGCACAATATAACATACTCCTAATAGAAGATCAGACAGTTAACCAAACCAAGCATGCTTAACAACTTGGAAATATAGCAATTGTATTTGTTTCTCATGTATTTAGTACAACCAAATTTGATTTATTCCTCACATGGTATACAATAACAGAATGCAGCCACAACAATTGAACATCGCATTGCAGAATTGAACCAAGCAGTTAACTAAACACCACAACAAGTGAACCAAGCCACAACAAAAGAACCAAGCAGTTGACTAAACACCAATTGAACAATATAACATACTCCTAATAGAATATCAGATAGTTAACCAAACCAAGCATGCTTAACAACTTGGAAATATATCAATTGTATTTGTTTCTCATGTATTTCGTACAACCAAATTCGATATTCCTCACATGGTATACAATAACAGAATGCAGCCACAAAAATTGAACATCGCATTGCAGAATTGAACCAATCAGTTAACTAAACACCACAACAAGTGAACCAAGCCACAACAAATGAACCAAGCGGTTAACTAAACACCAATTGAACAATATAACATACTCCTAATAGAAGATCAGACAGTTAACCAAACCAAGCATGCTTAACAACTTGGAAATATTGCACCCAGAAGAATTGAACATCACATTTGCAGAATTGAACCAAGTAGTTAATTGAACACCACATTGCATGACATATAGAACATATACACTATAGCAGAAGATTGCATGGTAAAAGTAGATAGCACAATTCACTAGAATTTGTTAAGGAAAGGCAGTAGCTAGCAAACTGAACATGGGTCCTTATAGTGAGCTAATAAGACAAGCTACTCCTCATTGTCAGAGATATCGATGATGATTGGCTCCTTGGACATGGAAGAGGGCGAGGCCTCCGCATCATGGGTGCCCTCGTTGTAGTGGTGAGTTTCCTGAGCCGCTCCGGGCACCAACCTGCTGGCTCTCGAGATGAGGTAAGCACGTGCACGCTGAGAAAACACCTCGTAGTCTTCGTCGAAGGCACCGATGGTGGCCTCGAGAAAACGCCATGAACTGTCGTTTAAAGCAGCCAACCGCGTTGCCTCGTCGGCGCGCGAGGCATCAAGTGGCCTCGACGGCGAGGTGCTCCTCCAAGTTCTGGGGTCGGCACGAATGGCAACCATCGCGACCTCATCCGCGCGTGTGACCGCGATTTGCTTCTCCGCTGCCAAATGCTCCTTGAGGTCCTGGCTATACTGCGTGCACCATGGCTTAGGCCGGCGCTTATTTGGTGGATGGGTCGGTGATTTGGGTGGAAGGTGTCATGCTCACGCCGGCGGTCGGGGCATGTGGGATGTTGAAGGAGGGGGAGGATGGGGGTCGGGTGTGGATTACCAGCCTAGATAGATGAGGCCGAGCAGCGTGAAGGAGGGTTGTCGGCAAGGAGGCGGCGGCGCTGCAAGCAAGGAGTGAAGGTCTCAACTTGGAAAGGAAGGCGGAAAGAGGGGAAATGTGGCTTTTGGTAAGGGGGAGGGGGATGGGAGGTAGATATTTCCACGGAAGCCGAAAATTTGGAATTGCTTCAGACAAAAAACTAGCGCGCAAAGTGTCATCAGACACGGTCCCTTATTCAGACTCGGTCCGAAGATATTTTGTGCTGCATCTCACACAGTTGGTTATAACAAACTGTGTGGGATCTAATTGATTTTGGTCTTGATTTGAATTACATAATGGGGTCACAACAGCCATGGACGGTGTTTGAATTGCTAGACCATTTATCTGCAGTGATCATAAAAGAATTGGAATTATTCAGGGTTCATTCGGACATTTTTATGCATTAAGTGAGTTTTGAATGCATTTATGTGCATAATTCAAATTTGAACTACATGCACATGCTCCAATGCATATAAATTCGTTGAAAAATCAAATCTTTGTCCTTGGGTGCATGCTTAGGTCCCATGCAAGAAATGTGAATGAATTTCAAACACCATGGCACCGTTGATTGCTGGCAAAACATTGAGATGCCTGGTTTTTGAATTCTAGTAAATCCAAAACTCGTCTGAAATTCATGAAACTTGGCATGCTATCATGGAGCAGCATCAACATGTCCTGGTACAAATTTTGTCCCATTTGGGGCAGGTTTGGGTATATGCTTCTCACAAACCGGAGCTTCTCACAACAAGCATGATGGTTTTTGATAGGGAACGTCCCATGTTTGGGGACGAAACGATATCCATTACCTCTTATTGCATTCAAGTTTCTTCTCATGTCAACATAGAACAACAGGAGTGTTGTGTGAATTTTTGTGATTTTTCGGGGTTCGTTTGGACATTTTTATGCATTAAGTGAGTTTTCAATGCATTTATGTGCATAATTCAAATTTGAACTACATGCGCATGATCCAGTGCATATAAATTGGTTGAAAAATCAAATATGTGTCCTTGGGTGCATGCTCAGGTCCCATGCAAGAAACGGGAATGAATTTCAAACACCAGGGCACCATTGATTGCCGACAAAACATTGAGATGCCTGGTTTTTAAATTGTAGTAATTCCAAAACTTGTCTGCAATTCATGAAACTTGGCATGCTACCATGGAGTGGCATCAACATGCTGTGGTACAAATTTTGTCCCATTTGGGGTAGGTCTGGGTATATGCTTCTCACAAACCCAAGCTTCTCACAACAAGCATGATGGTTTTCGGTAGGGAACGTCCCACCTTTTGGAGATGAAATGATATCCATTGCCTCTTATTGCTTTCAAGTTTTTTTCTCGTGTCAAAATATAACAACAGGAGTGTTGTGTAAATTTTTGTGATTTTTCGGGGTTCATTTGGACATTTTTATGCATTAACTGAGTGTTCAATGCATTTATGTGCATAATTCAAATTTGAACTACATGTGCATGCTCCAGTGCATATAAATTGGTTGAAAACTCAAATCTATGTCCTTGGGTGCATGCTTAGGTCCCATGCAAGAAATGGGAATGAATTTCAAACACTAGGCCACCGTTGATTGCCGGCAAAATATTGAGATGCCTGGTTTTTAGATTGTAGTAAAGCCAAAACTCGTCTGAAATTTATGAAACTTGGCATGCTATCATGGAGCGGCATCAACATGCTGTGGTACAAATTTTGTCCCATTTGGGGCAGGTTTGGGTATATGCTTCTCACAAACCGGAGCTTCTCACAACAAGCATGATGGTTTTCGGTAGGGAACATCCCACCTTTGGGGATGAAACGATATACATTGCTTCTTATTGCTTTCAACTTTTTTTCTCGTGTCAACATAGAACGACAGGAGTGTTGTGTGAATTTTTGTTATTTTTCGGGGTTCTTTGGACATTTTTATGCATTAACTGAGTTTTCAATGCATTTATGTGCATAATTCAAATTTGAACTACATGCGCATGCTCCAATGCATATAAATTAGTTGAAAAATCAAATTTGTGTCCCTGGGTGCATGCTTAGGTCCCATGCAAGAAATGGAAATGAATTTCAAACACCAGGGCACTGTTGATTACCGGCAAAACATTGAGATGCCTGGTTTTTAAATTGTAGTAAATCCAAAACTCGTCTGAAATTCATGAAACATGGCACGCTATCATGGAGCAGCATCAACATGCCGTGGTACAAATTTTGTGCTATTTGGGTATATGCTTCTCACAAACCGGAGCTTCTCACAACAAGCACGATGGTTTCTGGTAGGGTACGTCCCACCTTTGGGGACGAAATGATATACATTGCCTCTTATTGCTATCAAGTTATTTTCTCGTGTCAACCTAGAACAACAGGAGTGTTGTGTGAACTTTTGTGATTTTTCGGGGTTCGTTTGGATATTTTATGCATTAACTGAGTTTTCAATGCATTTATGTGCATAATTCAAATTTGAACTACATGCGCATGCTCCAGTGCATATAAATTGGTTGAAAAATCAAATATGTGTCCTTGGGTGCATGCTTAGGTCCAATGCAAGAAATGAGAATGAATTTCAAACACCAGGGAACCGTTGATTGCCGGCAAAACATTGAGATGCCTAGTTTTAAATTGTAGTAAATCCAAAACTCGTCTGAAATTCATGAAACTTGGCATGCTATCATGGAGCGGCATCAACATGCCGTCGTACAAATTTTGTCCCATTTGGGGCAGGTTTGGTATATGCTTCTCACAAACCGGAGCTTATCACAACAAGCACTACAAAAAAAGACACATCCGTGACATTTTGGGCCGAACGAATTTTTTTTCTGTCATACATATGACACTTCTATGACGATAATTGTGACAAAACCCGGTATCATGATAGATGTGGTGGGCTCCTACTTCTATGACAAAAAATTATGACAGAAAATGGGTTTTTCATCCTAGGTGGGCCGGGGACGCAGCTGCATGACATTCTTTGGGCCGTCCATGACGGAAAAAATCATGGTAGAAGTGAGGGGGAGGAAAATTTCGGGGAGTTCCCGGTTAAGGAGGGAGGTCGGGGGCCAAGCGATGCGCGTTTCTCTCGTACACGTATGCGTGTGTGTGCGAGGTGTTGGCTCTAACTGAACCCGAGCGAGGCGTTGGGCTCTAACTGAACCCGAGCGATTGCACTGCAGGCTACGCGTTACTGAACCTGAGAGATCGATCGATGGCTGGTAACTGAACCCGATCGAGCGATTCCTTCGCTACTCCTGCTAACTGAAGCCGATAGATTGGATGAATAGTGAGCGTTGCGGGGGGGGGGGGGGGTTGGGTGAAAAATGAGGGGGGGGGGGGGGGGGGGGGGGGGGGGGGGGTTGGATGAACAATGAGCGGTGGTGTTGCCTCTGGATGAGCAGGACCCCGTGGTGTGGAGGGCTGGATGAACAGTAGACGGTGGAGGGGTTCCCGTGGAGGGGTGGTTGAACAGGCCCCCGTGGTGTGGAGGGCTGGATGAACAGTAGACGGTGGAGGGGTGCCCGTGGAGGGGTGGTTGAACAGTAGCCTGTGGAGTAGCGCGCGGTGGAGGCTGGATGAACAGGAGCCCGTGGAGGCTGGAGGAGGTCGACGGTAGCCCGTGGAGGCTGGAGAAGGTCGACGGTGGAGATGAACAGTATACCGTGGAGTCCCGTTTTGCGGTACGCCACACCCCTCCCGATGAACAGGACCCCCGTTTCAACCGTAGGAGGTCCGTTTCGTCCGTTTTGCGGTACGCCACACCCCTCCCGATCAACAAGACCCCCGTTTCGACCGTAGGAGGTCCGTTTCGTCCGTTTTGCGGTACGCCACACCCCTCCCGATCAACAGGACCCCCGTATCGACCGTAGGAGGTCCGTTTCCTCCGTTTTGCGGTATGCCACACCCCTCCCGATCAATAGGACCCCCGTCTCGACCGTAGGAGGTCCATTTCCTCCGTTTTGCGGTACGCCACACTCCTCCCGATCAACAGAACCCTCATTTCGACAGTAGGAGGTCCGTTTCCTCCGTTTTGCAGTACGCCACACCCCTCCCCATGAACACGACGGATTCCGTTGCCTCCCCATGAACACGACGCATTCCGTTGCCTCCCCATGAACACGACGACGACGCTGTTTCTGCGTTCCGACCCAGCCATGTGCACGAGCCCTCGCCATACGTATGCGTGAGTAGGCGTTTGAGACCCTGCCCGTATGTACGTACGTGGCCGTATTTTCTTTCTTGCACCCTGGCCACTATACGTACGTGTACATGCTACGTGCACGCCTCTACTACGACACGTACGCGCCTCTACAACGACACGTGCACGCCTCTACATCGACCAGTATATATGTAGGTACACGTTCGTGACCAGAATGACAACGCTACGTACGCTTCGACCAGGTGGATCCCGACTGTCAGGCACTTCCTTGCCTGCGAAGATGTAGCTGGTGGGTCCCAGCAGTCAGGGGAACGAATCGTTTTGGTTTTTTTCCCAGACGCACTTTCTTGCATGCGAAGATGTAGCTAGTGGGTCCCAGCAGTCAGGGGGGCGAATCGTTTTTTTTGCCCAGACACACTTCCTTGCATGCGAAGGTGTAGCTGGCAGGACCCAGCAGTCAGGGGAAACATTTTTTCGTGAAATACGATGGCCCGTCCGGTGGGTCCCTGCTGTCAGGTGGAGGAATCATTATTTTCCGCATAATAAGGAGGCACTTCCTTGCTGCCGCCGTGGACCCAACTGTCAGCCTCTCCATGTACAGTCCACGTCCGATGGAAGTCGTTCCTTGACCACGTTGACCACGCCGCGCCGAGAGCACCAGGGCGGTGGATGACGACGAGGCGTAGGAAGGGGACGACGCGGAGTCGATGAAGACGCGGCAGTGGATGCCCACGCGGAGAGGAGTATGAGGGTTCACTCGTTCGGCTGCGGTGTGAGGCTGCCGTCACCGCAGGGCCTGGCCAGCAGTGGGAATAGTAGGGGGCAGTGAGGCCTCCGCGGCAGCACAGCCGGCCATGGGAGGCAGGAGCAGGCGGCACGACCGGCATTGCTTTGGGCGGCTGGAGCAAAAAGACCAGAGGTTGAAGAAGCACTAAGGCCGTTGGATGGACATCGTACGGTCACTGGAGCTAGAATCGTTCATATTGACTAAGTTGACAAAGCCCTCCGTCCCCGTCAACCTAGTAGGCCCACAAGTCAGCCTCCCACCAAGGTGGGTCCCAGCTAGCAGGGAGAGTATTCATTTTTAGTGCGTAATAAGGAGGCACTTCCGGTGGGTCCGAGCTGACAGCAGGGGGAATGTTTTTTTCGCGAAATATGGTGGCCCGTCCGGTGGGTCCCATCAGTCAGGGGGAAACGTTTTTTTCGTGAAATAAGGTGGCCCGTCCGGTGGGTCCCCGCTGTCAGGTGGAGGAATAATTATTTTGTGCGTAATAAGGAGGCACTTCCTTGCGGCCGCCGTGGACCCAGCTGTCAGCCTCTCCACGTATAGTACTCTTCCGATGGAAGTCGGTCGTTGACCACGTTGACCACGCCACGCCGAGAGCACCAGGGCGGTGGACGATGGCGAGGCCTAGGAAGGGGACGACACGGAGCCGGGGAAGACGCAGCAGTGGAAGCCCGCGCAGAGAGGAGTATGAGGGTTCACCGGTTTGGTTGCGGTGTGAGGCTACCGTCGCCACAGAATAACAGGGGGTGTGGGTGAGTGGAGGGATGTCCTGGCCAGCGGTGGGAGTAGTATGGTGGCGGTGAGGCCTCCGCGGCAGCACAGCCGGCCACGGGAGGCAGGAGCAGGCGGCACGACCGGCGCTGCTTCGGGCGGCTGGACCAAGAAGACCAGAGGTTGAAGAAGCACTACAGCCGTTGGATGGACATCGTACGGTCACTGAAGCTAGAATCGTTTATATTGACTAAGTTGACAAAGCCCTTGGTACGCTCCAACTTAGTAGGCCCACAGGTCAGCCTCCGAAACGGTGCGCCCCAGATGTCAGGGGGAGGAATCATTTTTTGGGCGGCCGAAGCTAAGAATATCCGAGATTGAAGAAGAAGCACAACATCCGTTGGATAGACATCCAACGGCCACTGCTGCTAGAACCGTGTGTTGACTATAATAAGTTGAAAAAGCCTTGCATACGCGTCAACTTATTTTTTTAGGGGACGCGTCACTTAGTAGGCCCACAAGTGTGTGGCAGAGAACTTATAGCCCATTTGCGTTTTGTAAGAATGTACAACCCATTTTTGAATTCTAATGGAATTTACAACAACCCACTTACAGTTTGTTAAAAGTACAACCCATTTTCTAGCTAGGACAACGATTAATAATTTCAACCAACCATTGAAGACAGAATTCAATAAAATTTCCCACATTTTGATGGGATCCGAAATATTTTTATCCCGAAATTTCTAGTCAGATTAAATATAAATTTGTATTACGTAAAAATCCAACGAAACATTGCACGCGCAACAATGAAAATTTAAGATTATCAAAATCCATAAATAATATTTTGTAAACTAATTTCGTCTTTGGTGCATTTTTATATAGTTACTGCCCAGTTTTTATAATTACATCCCATTTATTATTTTTAAAGCCCATTTTCCTATTAAGCCTAATGCATCCCTCCTAGGAAAGATTTGCAGCCCAGCGGGGCGGAGAATAACAAGTTGACCTTGCCTGGGTATTCCTCAAAAAGACGTATAGCTGGGCTAGCCATTTTCATCTTGAAAAAATTAGTATCTGGGATGGATATCTGGCCTGGGCTAGATGGGCCACAGCCCGCCCAATTAATACACTACTCTCCTCTGAACAACAACGAAATCATCGCCAAGAAAAACTCTGCAGTGCTCACGCCTCAAAAACACAAATACTGCTCGAGCTGCTTGGTCCCAGCTATCGGCCGCACCTTGTGCAATTCTCTCGTTTATATTGACTACATAGGTTGACAATGGTGTGGGACCGTGATGTCAGGAAACCAGGAGAAAGCAAAAAAAATAGTTGTACATAATAAGGAGGCACTTGCGTACGTACGACTATGGCCCTAGTGGGTCCCTAGTGTCATGCAATCAAAATAAAGTCATTTCCTGAATCCTCATGTTCGTTGACGATGTTAACAATGCTCGGCGCCACGGCGAGCGCAAAAACTCGAAGGACAACGGAGAGGGCCTCGCGGGCCCTATGGATGGTCTGATACAGCGCCCGCTGCTCATTTAGGAAGCCAGGATCATCGGACACCTATGAGCACCTTCGAGAAACTGAGACGGCATGAAACCGTAAGGCCGCGCTTGGGAGCTCTGGTTTATTTCAAACATGTATTAACATACAAGTGTAATTTACTCGTCATCGGAAACAACACGTAAAATACAGGCGTAATGAAACCAAGGGCCCGAGGTCTGTAAGTAAAACCGGTGGGTTACGCGTGTAATTTGAGAGACCAGTGTATATTTTACGAGCACTTCTATATGGACGACATTACCAGACGATACATGCATGACGTGCGTATCATGCCATCCATGGGCAAGGCTGAAACAGCAACTAATGGCTGGATTAGCAATCGTCCGAGTGTCGTTCATCGTTTTTATCGTGTGTGAAGTACTTCCGATATTTTACTAGTCAAAATCGACCAACCAAGCGCCTTCGCCCGAGACCATTTGCTTTAATTTACAAGCGTCAGTTTTACAAGCGGTTTTGGTTGGAAAACGACGATCCAATCACGGCCTAATATCATGAGTTGGTCGGAAGATCATATGGTTTCACGTCTAACCTCCCCGACTTGTCGTATAGGCTATGAATGAAACATCAGACGATGAACTTCTTAAGCACGGAAAGAACATAAGAGGATGATCTTCTTAACAAGCAAATCACTGGCATTAGATCGACATGCAAAACAATACGAAGCATTATTCTTAGGAGGCACAGTGAACAGCTCGTGATGCCGCATGCCACAACATTCCAAGCTCAACTTTGCAATCAAACACAAGGCCTAGCATTACATAAACAATATTCAGAACAAACTCTTAACACAGGAATATCTCAGCAGATTAACTATTTACTTCTAAACTGAACACAGGAATAGGAAAAAACACTCGATGCTGCTCATAGCAAGGGCATCCCACTCAAAAATATCAAATGCATGTCTTCTGGCTAACATCAATGAGCAAATTTTGACAAGGTTTTCCAATTCCAATATATTAAACTAACGTCTTCTTGCTAACATCAATGATTAAACTTTGACAAGCCTTTCCCATTCAAAATATGTAATGCCTATGATCGTGGAGTCCTGTCGTAGCTTCTTGTACTTGTTTGGGCACTTTTTGCCCAGGGCACTCCACGTGTTGTTAAATTGCTAATGGTCTCTGCAGACTAGTCATGTCACCGGTGTCTAATAATACTCTGTAAAGCTTCTCGATCATCCCTTCTGTAATGTAGCACAAACAGTGACTGCTTCTTTATGCAGAGTGGAACGACCAACTGGACCCAGTAATGCAGCAGTTTGCCTTGGACACATTGGCTCCTTTTGTGCAGTTCAACTAAAATCGAAGTCGGAATAAAACCGAGCTTTAATTTTGATATCCGTGTAAGCAACAATAGGTATAAGGGAAACAATTACAGAGAAATAACGATTGATGACTTGTACTCCCAGAAGAAAATCATCTACTGATCTACTTTATCTTAATGGGAAACAAAGCAGGAGAGTAGCAATTCTCCATCAGTGTGATTCATTCATATTGATTGAGACATTATCTTAACAATGCCTTGTTTCAACATGTATAAAGAATGACAAAGCAAAAAAGTACCATTCCTAAAACAATGCAACTGATTCATTTTAACAGAGACATTATCTTAACAATACCTTGGTTAAACATGTAGAAAGAACTACAAAGCAGGATAGTACCATTCCTAACAAGTGTTGCAGTTTTGAACTAAGATTCAGTAGTTAATTAATTCTGAGAGTGGCATTGCTTAATTTTACCAGCGGCATTAGATTAACGAAAAGCATAAACAGTTCTAGGGGAGAGTGGGCGCAACAACAGTATGTGCTTCCATCTACTTATAAAGGGGGTGATGCAGAGTTTGTTGTAACAAAGCAACAAGCATCATGTCTGGGTTGGTCCCATTTTTGTTCACTACTTAATGGGAAAAGACAACAATACAATAGCTTCAATTCAACATTTATTTAAAACAGTACCAATACAAGTAGCACAACATCTCAAAGCACACTTCACAATCATGTGGATGAAGTCCTATACTAACCTTTCATGAGACGGACAAGATAAAATACGAATCTGCCAACACGAATAGGAAATCCAATCTCGTTTTGTGTAGTTGCACTGAAATCAAGCAAAGTGTTTCGCGTAGCGAAGCAAAATGTCGTAATAGCAACAAGTTGAATAGATATCCCTGTTTAAACAGAGACAAAAAAGGAATCAATTACTGGCTAATAAAGGAGGATGAAACATGCGGCCACAAAATTGGTAATCCCGCCAATCCCTAACAAGTGTTGCAGTTTTGAAATAAGATTCAGTAGTTAATTCTGAGAGTGGCATCAATTACTGGCTTATAAAGGGGGTGATGCTGAATTTGTTGTAACAAAGCAACAAGCATCATGTCTGGGTTGGTCCCATTTTTTTCACTACTTAATGGGAAAAGACAGCAATACAATAGCTTCAATTCAACATTTATTTAAAACAGTAGCAAAACAAGTAGCACAACATCTCAAAGCACACTTCCCATCATGTGGTTGAGACCAAGATTTGAAACAACTCGCCACAAAGACTGGAAACAAATCTCGATCTCCTTTTGTGCAGTTCCACCAAAATTAAGCAAAGTCACCGGTGTGACATTCAAGTTGAACTGCACAAAACACTCTTAAAACATAAGTGTTTCGAGTAGCGAAGCAAAATGTCGCAATAGCAACAAGTTGAATCGATACCCCTATTTTAACAGAGGCAAAAAAGGAAACAGTTACTTTCCGATAAAGGAGGATGAAACAAACAGTGACAGAAAGAAGCATCTAACTTATCTTGGATGGAAAACAAAGTAGGACAGTAGCATTTCTAAAACGGTTGCATTGATTCATATTAACAGAGACATTCTCTTGAAACAACATTCGTTAAAAATGTAATTTACTTTTAACAGTGGCATTGCTTCAATTTTCCGGCGGCATTCTTAGATTAACAACAACAAAATAGCTGTATGGGACATGCCAGCACCATGTGCGTCCACACATATAAATGGGTGATGCAGAGTATGTAGCCAAGCAGCATATATGCGCTGGTCCATATTTGTTCTCTTTGAACCTTCTTCCTATGTGAGGGTAGCAAATCTAGTCCTGCACAAACTACCTGACCCCCCAGTTTCTTTCCCTTTTCAACAAATAGATCAGTTCCTTACAGATGTATGTACTGGGTTACCCCCCTTTTCCCTTTTCGACCTACAAAGCGGCTGGATAGCCAGTCTATACTACTTTCCGCCCCTCCTTTCCTCATTGAACCACATCCTAGATTCTTGCTCCAGCCCACCGCACCCTTCTTTCCTCTTTGAACCAAGACCTAGATTCGACTACAAATCGAAAAAGATCCACATGCAACTAGAGCAACGACGGTTTCAAAGAAACTTATACCTTAGGGTCGTCGGGATGTTGCAAGGCGTGCGGCGGGAGGCCAGATCTGCCCACACTAAAGTATGGCAGCGAGGAAGAAGGGGTCGATGGCCCTCCCGCACAGGCGCTGGGTGAAAGAGAACAGCGCAGCCGGCAGTGGATTGCCTCCCTCGCCAAAGGCGATAGAGTGAACGATGCACCTCCTCCCCTTCCCGGTGCCACGGGATACGGACGCCTTCTTCACCAGCTGTGAGGGGGGAGAGAGAGACAAGAGGCCAACGCAGTCTTGTTTAGATCTGGTGAAGAGAGGGTGAGAGACTGTGAATATAGCAAACCCTAGCAAATGAACGCCAAGCCTCCAGCGTGTAACATATATGTAGTGCGGCGAGCGTGTGGAGAGTGCAAACCCTAGCGAACAAGCGCTGAGGCTCCTGCTTATATATATACTACTATAGTACGGACTGAGCTCCGCTGCCTTCACTACACCTGCTTTTGGCTGTATGACAGGTGAGCCAGCCACATTTTGGGCCCACCTGTCATAAATCCAAAGGCAGGTGCACTAAGTCAATGAAGTTGCGTCCATATAGTACTCTCGTGTATACGACTAATATATAGTGGAGCGGTTTTCTTATTCTCTCCATAACAATCGTTTTAAATTGTGTAAGTACGAAACGAAACTCTTTATTTAATGTATACTGAAGAAAACTAGTACTACTTCCGATGAACTAATGATCCACGGCCATGCGTCCTGGTCGCACTTCTTGTCCTTCATGTGTGGTACACTACCCTCCCTTAAGTGAACAACCACACATGCGCCAAATTATCGGAAACGTGTGAGAGTGTGTACAAATAAAGAATTTTAATTTTAATTATCGGAAAGGTTTGAGAGTATTACAAAGTTTGACTTCAGTCAAATCTAATATGCGGAGTCAATAAAAATGGAGGGCTACTACGTCCATCGGGGTTTTTAGTCCACACCATTTTTTAAATCAAAGTTAATAGCTGGACAAATAAAATTACAGGGGAGCTGGAGACAAAGTTGTGAGAAGGCATAGAAATCAATACAAAACTTATGCTCTTAGTACCAACGTCGATCCTTCTTCGAGGAAACATTTGGTTCATATCCAATTGTGTGATAAAATTGCACCAACGTGAAAGACGACTGCGTCTCCAACGCAACCAAGGTGAACTGATGAAGGATATCATCTTTGTGCGTAACAAGCAAAGAGCACTGATGGAAGACAGCTTGTTTTTCATTGAAAATCGATCAGCTTCACCAGCCGACACAACCATGAGGCACAACCATGAGCATCGATAGGTCATCATGGTGATGCATCATCCATTTGGCATCAAGTTTGGGTGAGGCACCTATGAAGTTCGACAAATCCTCATCGTGGTCTGTTTCTTGTTAGTAATCAAGCTCGAGGAAGGAAGAACGATGTGGCAGAGGACAGTGAGGCGGAACAAAGATGGTCATCCAATTTTGTGCAGTTCCACTAAAATTGAGGAAGACATGCCCGGGTATGGAGACACGCATCGCTGTTTCCAAAAATATAAAAAAGGGTTAGCAACGACATCTCAATTGTCAATAAGAATTAATGAAAAGTACACCAACAAACAGAAGCATCATAATTATCTTGATGGGAACTAAACCAGGATACCCGAGAAAAAAACATTTCTTCATTTAACCAGTGATAGTACTACCACCATATGGACAATGACCGCACAACCACCATGTACTTTTTGTCGAAACAACATGTATACCTCCACCGAGGCATAAATCGGGACAACTTTTCGAGTGGCATTTCCTCTATAATAGTACTAGTAGGTGATGTTGGACCAGCCGACGAACCCTAGCTACTATGCATGGGGAGCTGGGGAGTAGTCGCATAGAAGAAAACCCACACGCAGCGACTTGGGGAGCTGGACCAGTACAAGAAGTTATACCTCAGGTGGGCGAGATGTCGTTTAGGCGGGCGGGTGGGATCTGCCCACACGACGGCAGCGAACAAGGGCGCGGAGGATCTTCGTCCGCGCCAGCGCCGGCTCCGAGAGGACGGTGCACATCGGCTTCCTCCGTCGCCGACGGCGACAATGTCAACGCTGCACCTCCTCACCTCCCGCAACGGACGGGATTCGACCGGATCTGTGACCACCAGTGAGGAGAGAGAAAGAGTGGACACTCTCATCTTGTTTTGATATGGAGAGGGTGAGATAGCGAGACGCGAGAAACTCTATCAAACAAGAGGCTATAATGGAGTAAAAAAATCTCTCCATAGCAGTGGTTTTAAATAGAATACGCGCGTTCCCGAAAAAAAGAAACGAAAACGGGCGAACAATATTTTAAGGGTCTGTCTAGGACACATCTAGATGTGACATAGTTATGTCACATCTAAGTTGATGTCGACTCTGTTTGTGGTCTATTTTTTTCCTAGTTTTTTTTGTTTCTTGTTGCTACATTATATACTTGTGGGAGCTTAGATGTGATATCCTTAAATAACATCTAGATGTGAATTAGACAAACTGATTTTCTAACGTAACAAGAAAGAAAACTGGATCAAAAACACGCCCCCGCTTCCAGGTCGCGAGAGTCGTTGCGCACACACACACATAGACATAGACATGCATATTCGTGTTTACGTAAAATTCCATTTCCATCTCCATCTCCAATCATATTTGTCCAACTGGCACATTATTTACATTGTTAATTATATACACAGCAATATTAACGTACATCATCTCTTGTTTGCACACATCCGGACCGCTGCCACGGCCGGTCCTGACCAACCCAAACCCTCTTCATCACCCGCGCGCGCTTCCCGCCCGAAACGGTCAGTGCCGCATTCATGCTCGGCCAGAGCGAACGCGACCTCTCACTGGCGCCGGCATTGAAGCGGCGCGCCGGCCGAGAGAGCGTCGCCCACGCCGCTTCCGGGTGCACGCGGCTGCTCTGCGTTCAAAGGTCGCAATAGCCGGCTACAACATGCATGTAAAAATTTCTTGGGAGTTTGTGCTACAGCTAGCTGTCCTCCCCCAACTCGTCAATCTCTTCTGGTAGTGCTAGTACTCCATGGCGCGATCCATCGACAAGCAGGCGGGAAAGTTATTGTATACTCGGTTTGCGGTGAGTGGCATGTCGAGCGACCATGTGGGGTTGAGCCGTGGAGGAGGGTGAGACACCAACACGACAGACGTGATTTAAATGTTGGTTTTGCTCGATGGCGCGATCCAACGAAACGAAATGTTGGTTTCTCTCCGTTTCCATTTTTTCTCCGGAAAAACGGAAACTTTCCACTCCATTTTGATTCCTATTCCAAGGTTTCCCCGTTACAACATTCCATCAAATACAAAGGAAAACTAACACGCATGTTGATGCATCTCAATGATTCACAGATCATAGCCAATATTTACTTCACAAGTAAAGAAAAAAGTTGTTAGAGCATGTATGAAAGAAAAACTATTGATGGGGTTGTTGAGGATATTACTACCAGTATGACCCACCCAGGAGGGGCCGGGTCAGCTCTAATGGCGGGTTACAGAAGAAGCCTGATAAACATTCAAGATGATAGTTTACTAAATGTATAGAAGGCCCAAAGGCCTGGGGCCGGCTTAAGGCCTGATACTGTAAACCGCCGTATGTAAGGAAATACTTGTAAAGAAAGGCATGTAAAGGAAGTCACCGAGCCGGACACGATTATGAGCCGGCCGGGACTCTGTAGGCCACCAGGCGTCAACCCGTGTATATAAGGGGACGACCCGGTGGCGGTTTAGGGCAAGAAACAACCAAGTCGATAACCAAGCTGGTGAGTTGAGCCTCTTGTAGATCAAAACCTCTGCAATACCAATCCCAACTAGACGTAGGCTTTTACCTTCATCGTGAGGGGCCGAACTAGTATAAAAACCCTCTCGTGTGTCCTTTGTCCCGATTAACCCCTTTAAGCTTCCTAGTGCGATGGCCCTACGACTAAGTCCTTGCTCGAGGACATCTGCCGTGTCAACTCCACGACAGTTGGCGCCCACCGTGGGGCTAGCGCACGGTGGATTTGAGTTCTTGAAGGGCAACTTCGAAGGGCTCAAGGGATACGCTGTGGGCCGGATGACCAAGAGTCGTCGCGGCAAACTCTACATCGACGATGAAGGTTGGGGCCCCGAGGCCGGCTCGATTGAGTATGGGTACCGGGTCCCCTTCGGCGGAATTCACGTCTTCATCGACCGAATCGGTGAATCAGGCCCTAAGCCGGACGTCCACACCAACCTCATCGAAACGGCTCAGTGCACCGGGTCCGCCCGTGTTCAATCTGTCATGAAACATGCCTTCGTAGGCTGCATCCATGGCGGTGAATACTCCGAAGGATCGATGGAAGGCGGGTAGACGGCCGTCTGCTCTGATACTGCATCATCAACAGGTGAGACGGACTCGTTGTACCAACTGCAAGATGGCATGCTCGGGGGCTATTCCGATGGCAGCAGTATTCCGGACCCCCTTGAGCCACCGAATTGGGCCGGAGTCTTCATGGCGGGGACGCAGCCCGGGCAGAACTCCACCGCAGCGGCAGCAACAGCTACTGGGTCGGCAGCAGCCGGGTCAGGAGACCCCGCGCGCCCCTCGGCTCAGGTTCTGATGGACCTCTTGGATAAGTTGACAACTCTGTTAACCGCTACGGTAGAACCGGCGGATAAAGCCCAGCATGACGCGGAAGTAGCACGCGTGCGGGAGGAGATGGTGCAAGCTATGGAAAATCTAGCCGCGGAGGAAACCCTGATGGCAGCAGAACAAGTAGCTTTGGATGCTCGTGCTCAACAGCTTCAAGCAGAAACCTTCCGGCTCTCGGTGGATCTTAATGCATCAAACAAGGTCATGAGGAGGAGGCATCAAAAAACTCAGTCGCGTCTGCCTCCAACACTGGATCCGAGGAACCTGTTCCATACACCCGGAGCTGGGGGGGGCAACCAACCAGAGGCAAACCGGGTCACAACGCCCGGTGCACTAGTTCAGCCACGCACCATGGAGCCGCCTCGCATGAATACAGCTCCTCCTCGTTATGTATCAACACCCCCGGGTCACTTCTCTAACCCTATGGAAAATCTCGGCTCTCCCAATGGAAGGCGACTCACCAGCGGCAATCGAAACCCGGAGGGTAAGAGAACTACTTCAGACAGCTTTGGCCCAGCAGGATGCATACTCCTACAATCAAGATAGGATTCATTCAACTCCTCGCCCAAGCCGGAGCCCGAGTTACAGTAGGCACATGGAGTCCGCAGAGATGTCAAGTAATGCTCAACGCCACAACCGGCCATATCGGCATGAGCCGGTGCGGGCTGGAGCCCTTAACTTGGCGGATCAGGAGAGGATTCGGCAAGAGGCGGAACGGGCGGCTCAGACAGCAGCAGAGCATGCGGCTCACCAACCTTTCCGGCTTATCCAACAACCTCAGTTGAGGCAGGAGTGGCCACAAGAACCGGAGGCGTGCCTTGCCTGGTCCCAGCCATACGCAATGAGCGGTTGCCCAAGGATTTCAAGGGGCCTCGTAAGGTGCCTAATTACACGGCTGACCTACCGCCGGGGGCTTGGATTGAGAGTTATGAGATGGCTATGGAGTTGTTGGAGGTTAGCGATGCTGCAATGGCCAAGTATTTTACCATGATGTTGGATGGAACGGCTCGGACCTGGTTGAAGGGATTGCCACCCAATTCTATCGGCTCATGGGCAGAGTTGAAATCACGGTTCATCCAGAATTTTAAGGACACGTGTAAGCAGCCAATGTCGATTGTGGACCTGACCAATTGCAAGCAAGAGGATGGAGAATCTACAACCCATTGGGTGCGCCGGGTCAAGGAGATAATACATTCATCTGATAAGATGGATGCCGGCTCAGCAGTTTTGATGTTGGTGAAAAATTGCCGCTTTCAACCTCGGAAGCAGAAGTTGGGGCGGCTTAAACGTGACTGTAATGACATGGGGACGTTGATGGCAGCTCTTGTCAAGTATGCCGACTCTGATACCACCAAGGACCCGGTGTCTGATGAAGAAAAGGCAACAAAGGGAAAGAAAAACGGCAATGGCAAGGGTCACCGGCATAACCCGACGAATCAAGGAGGTAATAAACGTAAGGCTGATGAGTTTGTTGCTAATACTAATGCACAGGGTGGTAATTAGCGGCGCAAGGGCAGGCAACCCCCTCGATCGGGCAGGTCAGGCCCCACCCTTGAGCAGTTGTTGAATGAACCTTGTCCAAAACACGGCACCCGGGAGAAGCCAGCCACCCACTTGTGGAAGGATTGCACAATCATGAAGGCATTTAAAAATTCAAATGCATTTGATGGGGGTTACGGCCCAGGCGGCAGCTCAGGTGGAGGTGGTTTTCAGGGCCCGGGCGCCGGTTCAAGCAGAGGAGGTTTTCATGGTCAGGGTTATCCTGGTCACCAAGGAGGATATAATCAGCAACACGACCAAGGGAAGCAGCAGCAGCAATCCGGCTATCAAAGCAACCCAAAGCAGTTGAGTAGCGGACAGTATCATGTCTTTACCACCAGTTTATACAAGAGGGACCATAAACTCCACAAGAGGGCCGTCAATGCTGTTGAGCCGGCAATTCCACGTTATTTACGTTGGTCAGAGCAGCCTATTGTGTGGAGCAGAGAAGATCACCCGCCCCGGGTTGATAATCTGGGTCACTTGGCGTTGGTGGTAGCACCTCAGGTTGGTGGGTACAAGTTTACTAAGGTACTCATGGATGGAGGCAGCGGCATCAACATCCTCTACTATGAGACGTTCTGCCGGATGGCATTGGCGGATAAAAATCTTAAACAATCCAACACTATTTTTCATGGTGTGGTACCTGGTAAATCGGCATACCCAGTTGGTAAGATTGAGCTGGAAGTAGCCTTTGGGGATGAGTATGACTCCAGAGCAGAAAAATTAACCTTTGAAGTGGTTAAGATCAAAAGCCCATATCATGCTCTGTTTGGGCGGCCGGCTTACGCCAAGTTCATGGCTCGACCATGTTACGTATATTTGCAGCTCGAGATGCCGGGTCACAAGGGCACCATTACAGTCCATGGGAGCCGGAAGATAGCTTTGGAATGTGAAGAAGGTGATGCTGCCTATGCTGAATCTGTTTGTGCAACAGAGGAGTTGAAATTCTACAAAGATCATGTTGACCCGGCGGACATGACGTCATTAAAAAAAGCCAACCACAGAGCATGAGCCGGACTTAAAATTCAAATCAGCTGATGACACTAAGATGGTTGACTTTGTGCCTGGCGATTCATCTAAGCAGTTCATCATCAGCGCAAACTTGGATCCAAAATAGAAAAGCATGCTCATCGAGTTCATCCATGAGAACCGGGACATCTTTGCATGGAAACCTTCAGACATGCCGGGTGTCCCGAGGGAACTCGCTGAGCACACTCTTAATATCGATCCAAAGTTCAAACCTGCCAGACAGTTTCTCCGGTGGTTCAATGAAGAAAGGCGCAAGGCCATCGAAGAAGAGGTGGCCCGGCTCTTGGCAGCCGGGTTCATTGTGGAGGTCTTTCACCCAGAATGGTTAGCTAACCCGGTGCTTGTACTAAAAAAGAATGGCACCTGGCGTATGTGTGTGGATTACACAGATTTGAACAAGGCTTGTCCGGCTGATCCTTTTGCTCTTCCCCGTATTGATCAGATCATTGATGCTACGGCGGGTTGCGCACGATTGAGCTTCTTAGATGCTTACTCCGGCTATCATCAGATTAAGATGGCAGTCAAGGATCAAGAGAAGACAGCTTTCATAACTCCTTTTGGGGCTTTCTGCTATGTGTCTATGCCTTTTGGGCTTAAGAGTGCCCAGGCGACTTACCAGTGGTGTGTGCAGAATTTTCTTCACAATCAAATTGGGCGCAATGTTCATGCCTATGTGGATGATATAGTGGTGAAATCCAGGGAAGAGGAAACCTTGGTCACAGACCTGAAGGAAACTTTTGATAATCTTCGGGTTTACAAGATGATGCTTAACCCGACCAAGTGTGTTTTTGGAGTACCAGCCGGTAAGCTCTTGGGTTTTCTGGTGTCTAACCAAGGTATTGAAGCTAACCCGGAGAAAATCAAAGCAATTACATCTTTAGCCAAACCAACCTGCGTCAATGATGTTCAACGACTGGCGGGTCGTGTGGCTGCTTTGAGCCGTTTCATAAGCCGGTTGGGGGAAAAGGCTATGCCACTGTATCAGTTGATGAAAAAATGGATGTTTTTGTTTAGAGCGATGCTGCGAACACTACTTTTGAGGATCTGAAGGCACAGCTGGCTGAGCCGCCGGTCCTAGCTGCTCCAATTGAGAAAGAGCCGCTATTGCTATACGTGGCTGCCAACTCACGGGCTGTTAGTGTGGCTATGGTGGTAGAGCGCAAGGAGGCTGGCAAAGAGCATCCGGTTCAGCCGCCGGTTTATTATGTCAGTGAAGTACTAATTGAGTCTAAGCAACGATATCCACATTGGCAGAAACTTGTTTATGGGGTGTTCATGGCAAGCCGGAAGCTTAAGCATTACTTTCAGGGACATCCAATCACTGTGGTTAGCTCTGCTCCTTTGGGAGACATTATTCAAAACAGAGAAGCCACAAGGCGAGTTTCCAAGTGGGCAATTGAGCTTGGGTCTCATGGGCTGAAGTATGTTCCACGTACTGCAATTAAGTCTCAGCCCTGGTTGACTTCATCAATGACTGGACAGAGATGCAGATGCGAGAAGAGAAGCCGGACAACACATATTGGACTATTCATTTTGATGGATCCAGGCAATTGGAAGGCTCGGGGGCTGGAGTCGTGTTAACTTCCCCACAAGGTGATAAATTTTGTTATGTGTTACGGTTGATGTTTCCATGCACTAACAACGCAGCAGAGTATGAAGCATTTCTCCATGGTCTTCGAGTGGCAATGGAGATGAGCTTGAGCTGGGTTAGATGTCTTGGTGATTCAGACCTGGTGGCTCAACAGGTATCTGGCAAGTGGGATTCCAAAGACCCTCTCATGGCGGCTTATCGCCGAGAGGTCGATGCTGTTCCAGGATATTTTAAAGGTTATCAGGTGGAACACATTGACCGTCGGAAGAACGAAGCAGCGGATGCTTTAAGCCGGCTGGGGTCTCGGCGTAAGCCGGTACCACCCAACACCTTTTTGGATGTTTTGCATAACCCCTCTGTCAAGTTGCCCACAGAAGAAGATTTAGTTGTTCCTGACCCGGAGGCGCAGTTGGTGGCGGCTCTTCATGTCATCCCAGATTGGACGGTGCCGTTCTTGTCTTACATGACCCGGGGAGAGTTGCCAGCGGATGAGACCCTGGCTCGGCAGATAACCCGACGATCTAAGTCCATGACAATTTTGGATGGAGAGTTGTTTCATCGCAGTGTTTCCGGAGCGTTTCAACGGTGTGTTTCCCCCGAAGAAGGTCAAGAAATCCTTCGTGAGATCCATGAAGGCGATTGCGGTCATCACGCCGGGTCAAAATCTTTAGTGGCCAAAGCGTTTCGTCATGGTTTTTACTAGTTGACGGCTCACGCTGATGCAGAAGATCTGGTCAGTAGATGTGATTGATGTCAAAAATTTGCACGACGAGCGCATGTGCCGGCTCAAGAGCTCCGGATGATTCCAATCACTTGGCCGTTTGCAGTCTGGGGGCTTGACATGGTGGGACCTTTCAAAAGGTATAAGGATAAAAAGACACATCTCTTGGTGGCTGTTGATAAGTTCACCAAATGGGTTGAGGCGGAGCCAGTGAGTAAGTGTGATGCAGCCACGGCGGTTCAGTTCATGAAAAAAGTAAACTTCCATGTCAGTTTTCCACACAGTATTATCACAGACAATGGCACTAATCTGTCCCAAGGGGCTATGGAAGAGTTTTGTCAGCGAGAGCACATCCGGCTTGATGTTTCTTCTGTAGCTCATCCTCAATCCAATGGTCAAGCTGAGAGAGCCAATTAGGAAATTCTGAAAGGGCTAAAACCCCGGCTTATGGTTCCTTTACAGCGAACACTGGGATGTTGGGTAGAGGAGTTGCCTTCAGTGTTATGGAGCATCAATACTACACCCAACAGGTCTACGGGTTACACACTCTTCTTCATGGTTTATGGAGCAGAAGCAGTGTTGCCTAGTGACATCCGTCATGACTCGCCCCGTGTGGCGGCTTATGTTGAAGCTAACAATGAAATTGCCAGACAGGATGCGCTTGACTTGTTGGATGAAGAAAGAGACTTAGCAGCAGCGCGGTCAGCAATTTATCAACAGGACCTGCGTCGTTATCACAGCCACCGGGTTAAGTCCAGGACCTTTCAGGAAGGCGACTTGGTGCTCCGGCTCATCCAAGATCTTTCAGATGCACACAAGTTATCCCCACCGTGGGAAGGACCCTTTGTGGTCGGTAAAAAAATTAAACAATGGGTCCTACTACCTCATTGACATTCGAGAGCATGCAGACTCACGTAAGTCGGAAGAGGAGACCCGCCGGCCATGGAACATTGCTCAACTTCGGCCATATTACACCTGAGCCACCGGCTCTCAACATGTACATACATTCACATTGTATATATTATGATAAGCAATAAAGTAAGACCATTGGTCTCCTTTCTTTTCACAGACTATACATCTTTATTATTTCTTACTTACAATGACTATTATGGAGCTGATCATATTTTAATCAAGTTTAACCTTTTTAGTCCGGCTTATGATCGTATCCGAATCTAGCTGCAAATCTCAAGATCACTTGGGGGCTTCCTGTTCAAACATAGGTCGTATTCGAACCAAAGAGAACATAGCTGTCGTAACCCTCTTGATCGGCTCAAGGCCAAACTCACTTGGGGGCTTCTTGATCGTATCTGAACCATAGCTTAACCCCTTTTGAGTCCGACTTGGATCGTATTCAAATCAGGGTCGTTAAAAACCTCTCAAGGTCATTTGGGGGCTTCCCATTCAAACATAGGTCGTATTCGAACCAAAGAGAACATAGCTGTCGGCACCCTCTTGATCGGCGCAATGCCAAAGCCACTCGGGGCTATATGGTCATATTCGAACCTTAGCTTAACCCCTTTGGTCTGGTTTATTGATCATATTCGAATCAGAAACCCCTAGCTTTTTGAGTAGAGAGTTAAAATTATGTTTATTATCTGTTGCTTGTCTTTTAGCTTTTGTTGTTTCAATATTTCAAATAAGACAACCCAGTTTTCTTCACCGGCTTAATTATTGAACAACACAGCAGCCCGGGTTATTCAAGCCAGTGGCTCAAGGATCCAAAGTTCACCACCCGGATTATTAAACCCGGTGATCTAAGGATCAACAAGGACAAGGTATGATTTCTACTTATACGCGCTTACTCGCTGCGTTAGCTCTAAAATTTGTATTAACCCCTATCCTTTCTATATATTTGTCTCTGTTCTTTATTGAGGAAAATATATCGGCTGTGAATTAGGGTGTCTACGCCCGTTTGGTTCTAAACCGCCTTGCCAGTCTTTTTCTTGTATTCACAGAAACATAGTTCAAAAATCACAGAGACAAACATTAAACGATGCATACATTGACATCTGGAAGCAGATTCACATAGAAATATTTTATGCACGATGGCATAAGCAAACATGCGGTGTTTTAGCAACTAAAGTTATTACAAGGCTTTATAAGCCTATGAAGATGATCACTGTCCCTCCCTTGCCGGTTCACCACCTTTTGTTTGCTGGAAGTTGGATTTTGACCAATCAAAGCCATTCATGGCGACAAATTCGGCTTCGTCGTCAATCACGCCGACTGGGTCAATTTCTGGAGCAAAGGTATCTTCTCTCACAGGTGGGATCAGGTCTGCTACTTTGTATGAAGGAGTGGCCATCTTCTTATTTTCACTATCAAAACCCGGCTGGTACTTGTCAACATTGGTGTCTTCTCCAAGACTAGTTGCCTGAGGCCGGACTTCGCGTACACATGCTATGAAATCATCCTGATCAAACGGAGACCCGTCCTCCTTTACAGTAGGGTAACCTCTTGGTACATCAGCTGGGTCTAGGTCTGGCACCCAAGCCTTGTAGCGGCTTAGGGCAGTCAAAGCTCCGGCTCGTGCGCAGGAGCGTTTTACTTCTTGGAATCTCGCCGGAAGGATGGACAGCTTCTTCAGGACATCGCTAAGCCGGTTGGGTCCTTGATTTGCAGGAGAGATAGCGGCCAGAGCCCATTGTGCACCAACGTACAATTGTTCAACCAAGGTGTATACTGCCTTCAGTTTAATCAACGGGTCTTGGCTCAGATTCTTACTTCGCGGACCTGCATATATTTTCAATAGAGTAAGTTGGCGGATCATATTCCGGTTTGGCAAAAATTATACGAAAGGTCAACTCAGGCAGCTTACCAAAGATAGCAGCAACCATCTGAGACACCCGACCCTTCAAACTGTTCAGCTCTATTGAAATTTCTTTCAGAGCTGTTTCGGCTGTCTCAGCTCGTCGGGTCAGGAGTGTTTTCTCATTTTCCCAAGCCTTGTCCTTGGTAGCAAAGCTGGTCTTCAAATTTTCCATTGCAGAAAGACTCATTTGCAGTTTGGAAGTGGAAGATTTGATTTCGGACTCTTGACTTGCTAGCTGGGTCTTTGTGTCAGATAATTGAGAATTCAATTCAGACAATGCATTCTGTGAAATGTTCAGATAAGTCAAGACTTGGTTTCACATTCCAGTATTTAAATTCAAGATTCAAGTCCCAAGTACTTTACAAATAAACTACTTGACACTTGGGGGCTAATGTATGCCAAATCAAATTTTTACGACTCTACCAACATATTTGAAGTCCCAAGTCCTTTACAAAGTAACATCACTTGGCACTTGGGGGCTAATGTACGCAGTTCAGCAAATTTATCAAGGTTAAACCGGAGTGTTAAATATTTCGCAGATAGTTTTAAATTCCGAAGTACCGATTCATTAATGATCAAAATAAACCGGTCCTTGGGGACTATGGGTGAAGTTTTGTTCTATCGATATCAGGCAAAGATTCAGAGGTAAAAATCTCGGCCTATATTTTAAGTCTATAGGATTATTCCGTTTCTCTCATAATCTGAAGACTTGGGGGCTGAAGGAATATTGGTAAACCGGAAACAACGTACCTCATACTTCAACTGAAGCTGCTTGACCATCTCGATCTCAGAATCACGACTGGAGTGTACATGACTGAGATAGCCGGATAATATATCACTGGCATTAAGACGGTCATAGTTGGCAACATCAAGACGAACCTTCTGCCTCACCAATGCTTCTTGCTTAGCTGTGCACCGAGCCAGCACCGTTGGATTCCCCGGCTCAACAAAGCGGCTCCCAGTAATTTGAACATCTTGAACACATGGAGATGGCGGGTCGGTTGAGCTTGACGGTCCAGCCATAAAAGGATTTATAGTGGCACTATCAAGGGACGACTCCAGAGGATTTGCTTCATTGAAAATAGGCGGGTCTTCTGGGGCGATAGTTAATGGAGAAGGCGGTCTAGCCGGTTCAGATGCTAGTACTGGCGGGTCTTCTGCTGGTTTTGCTGCCTTCGCCTTCTTGGATTTAGCCTGACCGCTAAGGAAAAATATTGCAGGATAGTCAGCATCAAGATAACAATTGATCAACCTGGAAGAAAAGAGGATTTCTAGTTACCCAGGAGCGGTCTTGAAAGCCGGAAATTGTGTTTGTGATGAGTCGCCTGAGGAACGAGACACCTCCTGAAAAGGTAAAAGAAAGGAGTTAAAAGAAATGCAAGGAGCAGGATTTAAAAAAAGTTAAGGACAGTAATAAGTAAACCTCGTTCGGGCGTTTCCGAGGGGTCTGTTGAAGGACGACAGCCAGTTCATCTTCAATCTCAACTTCACGGCGGCTTTCATGATGTTGCTTTTTCAAATGAAAGTTGGGATCCAAGTGAGCTAAAGGGTTAGAAGACCTTACTTTACGGATCACTCGTCGAACTTTGTGTCTTGGTAAGGGCTCTGAGTTGGAGGAAATGATAGTTACCTCTGCTTCCCCGGCTTGACTAGCCCCAGTGTCATCCTAGTAAGGATCAGTGTCAATAAGATTGTTAAAAAGTTGGCCAAGGGAATCAAGGGCTACCTCCGAGTCAGGCGTGTCATCAAGTTTCCTCAAATCTTCAATGGCGGTTTTCTTTTTCTTCTCCGTTCTCCGGGTCGATTTCTTGGCGTTCATGGCGGCAAGTTTTGCCTTCTTGCCAGCTTCGTGATCATATTTCACTTTCCAAAAGTCAGAGTTGGCCTACAAAGACAAGAGGAAGGATCAATGATAAACAATACGGCTGGACAAAATACAAAGGAGAAAAGATCAGAATGCCCTTACTTCTGGTACCGGGTTAAATTTACAGAAGGGATTTAACCCCACAACACTGCAATCTTTATACTTTGCATTCACCAGAACATTTGACATTGTGACAACATCCTCCTCGGTTAGTTGAACCGGGGTATGACGGAGAGAGTCGTCCGGGTCTCCACCATATTCATACATCAACTTTGAACGACGGCTTAATGGAATAATCCGCCATGAGATCCAGCAGCGGGTTAGATCGATTCCGGTTAAACCGTTCCCCAACAAACTGTTGATTCTTCTGATAGATGGAAGCAGCTTCTTGCGTTCAGCAACGGTAAGTTTATCTGGCAGGGCGAACTTGGTGTCAAGACGATCGGGGCGGTAACCCGGCAGTGGCTTCTCGTTGGCGGGTGAGATATCCTGACAGTAAAACCAAGTTTGCTTCCAGTCCTTTGGGTGACTTGATAAAACTATGAGAGGGAAAACCGCACCCTGCCGGCGCTGAATTGAGATGCCTCCAAGTTCTAAGCTAAGGCCATTCGTGCACTCGTTCTGCCGGTTCAGATAGAAGTACTCTCTAAATAGTTCCACAGTCGGCTCTTGCTGAAGATATACCTCACAGAGCACTTGGAAGTTACAAATATTGGATATGGAATTGGGCCCAGTATCCTGAGGATGGAGTTTGAAAAAGTGAAGAACTTCTCTGAAATTTTTTGAGCCGGGCGGTGAGAAGCCCGGGTTCATGTGATCAGTAAAGACGATCACTTCACCGTCTTTCGGATTGGGCCATTCTTCTTCCGGGTCAGGAGCGCGATAAGACATGATGTTTCTTGAGGGTAGAAATCCAATGAGGAAGAACTCTTTCAGACGCTCCTCAGTTATGGTTGAGGGGACCCAATTGCAGATAGTGGGTGTCTTTGACGGCATGTTGTACAAGGGACTGGAAAAGGAAAAACAACATGCCGGTTCAATTAAGAGTTAAAGGTTGAAGTTGTAAAACAAGTAACAGCGGCTTAACTAAGGGCTAATGACATATAAGGAAAAGAAAGCCAGAGTGATAAGCTGCCATGACTATAGACTTTCTCAGAAAGCAGATCCTGCTAAGTTTTTGCATAAACAAGTTTCACTAAACGGTTATTATTATTTTGGATCAAATGGTTGACCCAAAAAGAAAAAATTCCAGACCTAAAAAGTCTAGTACAGACGAGTTCATCAGCTAACGAAGCATCTATACAGAAAAAGGGATCTACGGCTATCAAAAATGGATGCCAAACAACTACCGTGCAAGTTATATTTCCTTTTTGGATCCCTAGAGGCTGCGGAGGAAGAACTACCAGGACAGTTCATGAAGAACGATGAAGAATACCGACGAACTCGCAAAGCCCTAATGCAGATCTAAAAAGATTGAGAAGGCGAGACTTATGGGTACGGATTCACTGCGGAGGTTCGTCGCGTTTTTCTCTGGACAAGTCAGGTCGATGCAGTGGCCTGAGGTGGAGACGAGGAGATCTGCGGCGGTGGCGGCGACAGAGCTCGAGTAGCAGCGAAGCAGTGAGAGGAGGAAGACGACCGAAGGAGGAGAATGAAAAAGGACCTAAGTGGTACCTATTTGTAAGGGGGTGCGTGAACAGGCGGGCGCGAAAATCAAGGAGACCCGAATAATGATTATCCAACTAAACGGACGCCTCGATTCTCGGAAGGCATTAAAAATGAAAGATCCATTTGAAGATGATGTCATGTAGGTTTTTTGTGTTTTCAGAAGATGACGTCACGGCGGGTTACAGAAGTTTTCAGACAGAGGATGGATTCCACCTAAGTATTGAAGATTGACAAAGAACAAAGTTCAAAGTCAACCCAGGGCCTAATGTTGAGGATATTACTACCAGTATGACCCGCCCAGGAGGGGCCGGGTCAGCTCTAATGGCGGGTTACAGAAGAAGCCTGATAAACATTCAAGATGATAGTTTACTAAATGTATAGAAGGCCCAAAGGCCTGGGGCCGGCTTAAGGCCTGATACTGTAAACCGCCATATCTAAGGAAATACTTGTAAAGAAAGGCATGTAAAGGAAGTCACCGAGCCGGACACGATTATGAGCCGGCCGGGACTCTGTAGGCCACCAGGCGTCAACCCGTGTATATAAGGGGACGACCCGGTGGTGGTTTAGGGCAAGAAACAACCAAGTTGATAACCAAGCCGGCGAGTTGAGCCTCTTGGAGATCGAAACCTCTGCAATACCAATCCCAACTAGACGTAGGCTTTTACCTTCATCATAAGGGGCCGAACTAGTATAAAAACTCTCTCGTGTGTCCTTCGTCCCGATTAACCCCTTTAAGCTTCCTAGTGCGATGGCCCTACGACTAAGTCCTTGCTCTAGGACATCTGCCGTGTCAACTCCACGACAGGGGTCACTACGACTTAAACCCTAAACCCTAAACATGATTTAATTTCCTGGCCAGGTAGAACCTGTCGAAGGAAAGACGGCTGGCACCCTCGGATCATACGATGCTTTTGTGCAGTTCCACCAAAATCGACCTGAGCATCCCCGATGGCAAAGATATTGAAGAAGTGTGATTAGAACTGGCACTAGTTCATGAGACATAAACTCATCACAAGTAGAAGCCGGTAGAAGTAGAGAAAGATTGACATGGAGATGGAGCGACGACAGTGGAGCAAGCCGGCTGCAAAAGGAAGATGGACTACCTAGGATGTCGAGCTGTAGCTAGAAGGGCGGTTGGGACGCGACATTGGCCCATACCGCGGTGACCCCTGATTGGGACGCACCGACTGTGGGTTTTCTCCCTTGCCGATGTCGACCGCGTCTACGCAGAACATTGTTCCCTTCCCCCAGCTGCGGGATCAGGCCCGTCGTTCTATGCTTGTGAAGAGAGCAACCTAAGCAAGCAGGCTTGTAGCTTAGGCTCCTGCTAGTGTATATATAGTGGTTTTCTTTTTCTCTCCATATCAACCATTTTATATTGCGTACGTGTCATTCAAGAGTGAAATGATGGTTTCTTCTTCCGACTAACTTACTGTGTGATTTGACTGCTCCTTAGTGGCCCCTACATGTACTCCCCCTACGTGTATGCAACAGTCACACATACATATGGACGCAAAAATGCGCGCGCCGCCCTAATGCATGCATGTCCGAGCACACGACGGAACACACACGGTCACGCTCAAGTGCTCAACCTACACGTGCATGCACACACATACTCAGTCAAGGTGAGCTAGTGACCGTATAAACACCGGAATATATATATATTGAGCGCAATGAGCGTATTATGAAGTCCACTGACCGTATTTTTACAAATATACAGTGACAGGCAGTGTATTTATCTCGTTTGAAATAAAGCCATATTAACCGGAGAGGAGGCAGTATGGACTAGCATTACTTTGCTGTGTCCCGTCAACTTGCCGAACGAGGAGAAGGTTGCAGGACAGGAGAAGCTTGCGCGTGGTGGCTCGCAGGACAAGGAGAAACTTTTGACTAATGCAAGCTCTCCCTCGCTCAGGCGGTGGACGTGCCACAGTTAATTCGGTGTTAGATTGCCAGAAGCATACACTATACTACTAGTGCTATTATTGTTCGACTTCCCGAATAGGCAAACAGCCAAGCGCAAAGTTTACTAGTACTACTACTATAGTCTATAAAGGTACGTACTATAATAGTACTAGGAACCGGATGGAGGAGCGTCTGCACTCTTATTATAATTTTAAAATGTGATAAAGCAATCTTCAACACATTTGGTTCTCTTCGAGGGTTCTCGCATGTGATAATGGAAGTTGATTGCATGGAACACTCGCCACAATTCTCGCTTAATTTTGGCTCATATCCTGTTACAAATAGTAGCGCTCAGTAATATTTCCTCTTTTTTTGTTATTCAGCATGTAAACAGGTCAGCAAACCTTGCGGCGCATCTTCGTGCGAACCGTGCTTGCTGCACTTTGAATGTGGCCGAGAGCTGGCTTGATGAAACACCTGGCTTCCTACTTCTTTTTTTGTGGGTACCTCGCTTCCTAGTGACCACTGTCTTGGCTGATCATCCTAAGAATGCTTATATATGAATAAATCTCTCTCATTGATGCGGAGCATCCTACGATCATCCCCATGTACACTTCGACAACTCCCCAAGCCCCAAGAGGACATACGATGAGACCTCGACCATACGCCATTGGACACAAGGTGAACTCACTCCTCTTCGAACCGTCACTTTCCACATATGAGACATGGCTACTACCTCATGCATGGACCTTGCATATACTCAGGTACAACTGAGACGACCGTGGAGGATCCAAGGACCAAGGCCAAGCATGGAAGAGGATAAGGAAGAAGAAGCAAGGACAAGCTTTTGGAAAGCCCGGAACTTCCGGCCTCTGCCCGGAACTTCCGTCCCCCGGACCTTCCGACCTTCCCGGAACCTCCGACCCCGGAGTCCAGACCTGCCCCGAGCATGCCAACTCTCTGGATAGCCCGGAACTCGGCCGGAACCTGCCCGGAACTTCCGGAGCTCGGAACTTCCGGCCCCACCCGGAACTTCCGGCCTGCCTGCGTGCAAAGACTCGGGCCAAGGGGCCATGTATCCCCCCTCTCACTTACCCCTTCGTGGGCTAGCACTATATATACTCCCCCACCTCCTCCTAGTTAGGGTTAGCGTTGTGATAGCTCATTTGAGAGATAGAGCTACGCTCATCCATTTAGGATCTCCTCCTTGCGAGAGACCGCGGCCTCTTCGGAGAAGATCCCTTTGGATTCAAGCCCCCTTTCTAAGGGAAGACCCCCCCCACCCCCCCCCCCCCCCCCGTGGATTCAAGACCTCCTGACAGAGAAGACCGGTTACCGTGTATCATCCGTTGTTGACTTTGGATCGTGTATCTTCCCCTTTGTACTCAAGGATCTAGCACATGTGTGACTATTTCTTGTTGGTTGAGTGATTCTCTCGTGTTTCCCCTCGTGATTTCCCTCGTTTTCCCCCTCGTGTTCCTCGTGTTCTTCGCGGGATCCGCTCCTTTCGTGAAAGATCGGGCGATCAGGGTTCTACCCTACATCATCTTGGTATCATGAGCCATGTTGATCACGATTTCGGAGCCTCCCCTCTTTGTTTGCCAGCCTAATTTTGTTGATTTCGTCCTAAATTCAAAAATCCCCACCAAAAATAGCCCCAATTTTTTTTGTGATTTGTTGGTTTTGATGATGTTTTGTTGATTTTGATCCATGGATTCGTTGTGTCTCAAGTGGATCTAGCATTCCCTTTCTTTTCCCCCATTTCTATCCACAAAATCTTCCCAATTTTGACCTTGGAAATCGAGTTTTTCCACCCCCATTCTCAGATC
The DNA here is from genome assembly GCF_003073215.2 of Triticum urartu. Taxonomy (NCBI): domain Eukaryota; kingdom Viridiplantae; phylum Streptophyta; class Magnoliopsida; order Poales; family Poaceae; genus Triticum; species Triticum urartu. The sequence continues at coordinate 398,837,174 of NC_053023.1, read as the reverse complement.
TGGAATTTAGGGTTCGTCCCGAAAGAAATTCCACGACCCCCGGAACTTCCGGACTCCCCCGGAACTTCCATCCTTACCCCGGAACTTCCGGGCTAAACAAAGAGTTTACCCAAAATCCCCCGGCCTCCCCAAGACTTTTTCCGCGACCCCCGGAACTTGCGGCCACCCCCGGGAACTTCCGGAGCCCGGAACTTCCGGCCCTAGGCCCGGAACTTCCGCCCTGACCAGAAACTTTCCCCGAAATTTCAGCATCAGCCTCTTTCACCGTTTTGGTCACAACTTTTCGCTCCGAACTCCGATTTGAGTGTTCTTTGGCTCGTTTTGAAGTTATCGACGTGCCTGAGGACCCCACCTTGGTTTCACCACCATTTGACCCCATCTATTTTTTGGAATTTTGGCATCTTTGCCTAGGCCTTCCACCATATCATCCGCTACACCATCACCGATTTCCGCAACCTAACCAATTTTGTTCCCCATTGCATATGTGGTTGCTTGAGGAGTGATTTGAGTCTCCTAAGGTGTCTAGGATACTTAGGGACGGTTGCTTCTTCATCAACCACCACCTCCAACATAACTTCCACATAGTTTTGCCCACCTCACACTTCCGCCACCCCAACCTAACCTAATTTTGTTTGTGTTGTGAGTTGTGTCTCCTAAGGTGTTTCGGCTACTTAGGGACCGTGCTTCCAACTCCGACTCACATAACCCAATAACCCTCCACTTCCGCATTGCCTACTCGCATAACCCATCATTGCATTGCCGCAATCCCATTGAGCTTCCACAACACCACCACCGCATCCCGCTACCACCATTTTGACATTTGAGATTTTGAGTTTGCGGTTTTTCTGTTTCCTAAGGTGTTTCGTCTACTTAGGGACGAGTCTCCATCATCTTGGTATCTCCATCAAGATCACCGCCACTCATCATCGACACGGACGGTAACCTCCATATCATCTTGGTATCGTAGTATCCCTCCATTGTATATTCCCTTACCATTGCATTGATAACCCCTAGACCATTTTGCGTCACTTGCCTATCGAGACTAGCCATTTGAGTATTGCCGGCAACATTACTTGTGCACATTAGTGGTCTACACCTTCCATTACATACATACCATACCATATCGGTATCATATTGGTATCATCATATCATCTCTTGTGCCTCAAGTTTGTTCCTGCATATACACAATAGCTATCTTGATTTGTGCATTTCGCAAAGTGGCCATACAAAGAAGAAAAAAAAAGAGAATAAAGCTTTTAAGCAAACAAAAAGAGTGAACAAAGAGCTTGTAAGCAAGTGCCATAGCATCATACCACATTGTCATATAAGATCATCTTGGATTATAACACCGGGAACCATATATACATAGCATACTTGGAATAGAAGTCGTTGCATTTTTGTCTCCTATAGGTTGTGCACAAGTGTCGTATCCGCCTATTGAGAAATCATGCTAGCGTCTCTCTAGAGTTGTGAAACAAGAGAATTTTCCGTGGATTCCACATTTTGAGCTCATTCCTTGGTTGCACGACCCCATTTATCTGTCCGTGTGTGTCTTTCCGTGTGCCACATATTGCTTTTGGTCTACTTGTTTCATTTGCGAATTTGTGAATCTCTTTCAACATTATTGACTCTTGCTAACATTTTGCATAAAAAAATTTATGCCACTATCCTCACCGAGCTCCACCATAAGCCTTATTCGTGCAGGTGTGAGAAACTGACAAGAATTGGTACCAATTGTGCTATTTCCTTGTCCACATTGGAGTGATCATTGATCCACTTTCAACTTCGGTCAAGGTACATTTGGTATTCGTTCTTCTCTTTCTACCACTCACACTTTTCTCTTGGAGTGATGGATAGGCAAGGCATTTCATCTCCGGTCTTCGACAACAACGACGGCGTGAACAACTACATCACCAAAGCGTCCATCTTCGATCTACAACGACAAATGCAAGGCACACAATCAAGATTGCGAGAGCGCGTCGAGAACCTCTCCATTGACATTCGCCACTCCGAAGCGAGGAAAAGGGACTACATCGACAACAAGCTTTCCGCACAAAAGGAGGAGCAAGATGCAAGGATGGAGGAGATTTGAGCCTTGATCAAGTCTACTTCCCCTTCGTCATCTTCAAGGCAGCGGCAAGCACATCGATCCTCTTCGGAGCGCCCAAGAGACACAAGCGCAAGTCGTCCACGTCCACAACTCCATGGCGACCACCATCATGTTCGTGATCCATCTCGTCATGAAGGGCATGTCACCTCCAAGCAACATGTGCACGACGACGACGAACGACATCTACTACGAGCTCAAGTGCGACACCGCCACCATCAACATGAAGATGCTCGAGATGCGCCTACCTACAAGTCCCAACAAGCCCTACTTCACGCCAAGTCCAAACTTCATGATCACAAGAGAAGACCGCGAGACAAGCACCACCAAGAGCACGCTACGGCTACAACAACCACTTCGGCATCTTCGCCAAGTGCTATCAAGGCATCTTCGCCTTTCGACGTACGGCATCTTCGCCTACTTCCCACGAGTACGCCTACATTGACTTCATCAAGTCCAAGGCGACCACCTACAAGTGAGGGCGACACTTCCATCTTCGAAGCCCCTCAAGGAAGATGGCCAAGCATGGGAATTTCCCTTCGGTCATGGAGACGAGCTATGAGGTGCCACATCATATGGACCTCCTACAACAAGACGGCGACAAGAAGGTCGACCTAGGGCCATCCCCTTCGACCACGACGACGAGCACGAACCTCTTCAACAACATGAAGATGGTGCCCATATTGGACTCATACTCCGAGTCAAGCTACGATACCGCTCATGAGACCTTATCTTTGGTCTTCGAGGAGAGTGATGATGTGCCATCTTCGGCCTTCATCCACGGCTACGACCACGACATGATTGAGCATGGAGACATTTGCACCAACATCTCTCCGACAACGACATGTGACGAGATGCCCCAATTGCCATGTGAGGAGAGCCACCACCACATGAGTGACATGAGTGACTCCACCACACATGACATTGAGAGCATTTCCTATGAGAAGATGAGTGTGACCACCACTAGCCCCACACTTGCGAGCATTCCACACATCCTATGTGAGGTTGAGAGCCATTTGAGTGACTCCACCAACCATATGAGTGAGAGCATCCGAGAGGGAGTGAGTGAGCCACAACACTTAGTGAGTGAGGTAGTTGACACGGCATCTGAGGCCACTTTGATTTCTAATGACTTAACCTCTACTCCTAGTGTCTTTTCTTCTTTGGTGCTAGGTCTCCTACATGACGACATGCCTACCCTCGACGAGTCCATACCTCCAATGGAGACAATGATGGCCATGGTGGACGATGATGCACCCCCACATGGTTCCATCAAGATGAAGATGACCACGACTCGGTGTTGACACCTCACCTACAACACATGAGCGATGCTCCAAAGGTAACATAGGTGATGGTGCTTCTCTTGTCCCACTAGTGGACTATTTTACGAATGATTGCTTGCATGATGTTGACACACCTATACCCATGCTTCATGCTAGTGCAACTTCTTCATGTCATGACTTACCTATTTATGATAAATATGATGATGAGCATGTTGATTTGCCTAGTTGTGATGCTATGCTCCATAGGATATCATGTGAAAATTCTTTTGGTCACATCATGTTTGACAATCCATTAACCTTGCCATATGCTATGAGTGAGATATCCCATATTGCATCTTTTCAATCTCAACATAGTGACTATGCATGCCCCATTCACATAAATCTCATTTGCACTTACGGCATAGATGACAAGATGATGGTCATTGGCTTTTGTTTTTCATGTGATGATATTTCCATGCTTCCTTTACATGATTTGTGCAATTCATCTACTATGCCATGCCATGATCACATTGTTCCAAATATGCATTGTTTTGGATGTTGTCAATATTCTCCGTGCGATGTTACCATTAAAGATCATGAGGAGACTCCCATAGTTTCCTCATACATATTAAGATATTTTGATGCATTCCATACATTGCATGATTCTCATAATTGCTTGCACCGTATGCATTCCATGAATAACAATGCTCTACATATTTCTTGTGATGCATTACACAATTTGAGTCTCCATTATGCTATACATAACAACAAACCTATCATGATGGATGACATGTTTCTATATCACGCATCTCATTTATTTGATCATTGGATATGTTGTGCTAACCAACACAAGCACGTGCGCATCATGATGGATGATGTGTACATCTACCACGCACACATAATTTTCCCTTTGTCTTTGTTTTGTGTAGGTACTCACGTATACTCGTCAACCTCTCAATCCCAAGAGTTGACGAAACAAGCTCTTGAGAACATAGATGACTTGGGATCCCGTGAACTACCCTTCCCACCGCTCTCTTCGTGCAACGACTACGCGCATCTCTCTCACTTGGATCTCACACGGCTCTGGGCTATATGTCGCTTCTCACTTCTTGCTCATTTTACCGTGTTCACTTTGCATGCTATGCTTGCTTCTATGCCTTTTCCATGCAATTGTGACCCTTGCTTGCATCTACCCATGATTCACCATTATGCTACTCCTATGTGTATTTGCATGCTTGGTGGAGATCCTTGTTGCTATTGCCATGTTTATCATGTGCCTCATGCTATTGATGCTATTTTGCTCATATCCTCCTTTCATGCTTGTGCTATGTCATGTGAATTATTCAAGCACACTATTTGCACCCATGACATGCTTGCCATGATTCCTTCTAGTATGTTGCATCTTCGCACTACTAGCTTGCTTGACTTGATCACCATGATTGCTTGCTTTGTCGCATCATCCATGTTCAACTCTTACTCGCTTTCTTGGGTTGATGACATATATGCTCATGCCTCTCACATGATATATTTTGTTCATTGTCGCTTGCCTCCAATTGTTGCATCTATGATTATTGATCTTGGATACTTGGACACTTTACTTGTGATGCATGCTTGCTTGATTGCGCCGATTCTATTTGGTTGTTCTTGCATCATATGCCTCCATACTATGAAATGCTCCCTTGTCCTTTCTTATGATGAGAATGATGCATCCACTTGTTGGGTATGATACCACACGAATGCTAGGTTTTGCATCTCTGATAACCTCATTTGTTTTTCCAAGTGTTTGTCATGTTCTTTCATGTTGAAGGATTCACAAGGCGATACCGTCATGACACAATTTGGTCATGTGAAGGAGTACACGATGTGCAACACCAACATTTGCGAGAATCTCCTAAAGGTGAACTCCTTCTCTTTGAGCCATCCTCAAATATGCATATTGGATGGGTCACTCTTTCATTGTTGTTTCCTTCTTGTTGTCTACATGGTACATCTCGCGAATGGAGGAGCGACATTGACGATTGACTCTATGGACCTTCACATTGAGGAGCGCTCGGACTTATTGGAGGCACCTTCGAACCTCCACTCATGCAACGACATCGAGCATTCGTACGCCAACACCTCCATACTTGTTGATTGTGCTCACCCATGTCATGCTCAATGGACATACCATACACATGACAAATTTGCATCTTATGCATGGATTGACTCACAATATGATTGCCTTGTTGCATCTTGTATTCCCATGTCATACATGATATATGAGCTTGTGCATTTCCTTAGAAAATTTGTTGTGATCTTTCTTGATGGCAAATTCATACATCATGACCATATTACCAATCATCAATTGCATGATCACATACTCATCTTGAGCAACCATTGCCATATTCATGCTAGTGATAAACCGTCTCTCTATGACATCATTTTGCACCGTGGTTGCATTGATCATATTCACAACACATTTGTGTGCACATTGATTGCATTTTCTCCCATGAATGCTTTGCATATCATTCTAGATCATCTTGATAAGCTTCATGCGCTTTGTCATGAACAATCTTGTTGCACAGACTCATTCTTACATGATAGACACTTTGTGTGCGCTAACCATTGTATTTCCGAGTGTCCCTTGTGTTTGCTCTTTTTGCATGTACACCACTCCAGAGACACCTCGGAGTACTTGGATAGTGCAATGTCTTCAACTTCGTCCTACTACAAGTCCGTCCACAACAACCATTTCCATGGTGATGAGGTTTTCGATCCGATGTCAGATCTTTCCCAAGGGAGGGGAGATGATGCGGAGCATCCTACGATCATCCCCATGTACACTTCAACTACTCCCCAAGCCCCAAGAGGACATACGATGAGACCTCAACCATACGCCATTGGACACAAGGTGAACTCACTCCTCTTCGAACCGTCACTTTCCACATATGAGACATGGCTACTACCTCATGCATGGACCTTGCATATACTCAGGTACAACCGAGACGACCATGGAGGATCCAAGGACCAAGGCCAAGCATGGAAGAGGAGAAGGAAGAAGAAGCAAGGACAAGGTTTTGGAAAGCCCGGAACTTCCGGCCTCTGCCCGGAAATTCTGGCCCCCGGACCTTCCGACCTTCCCGGAACCTCCGACCCCGGAGTCCAGACCTGCCCCGAGCATGCCAACTCTCTGGATAGCCCGGAACTCGGCCGGAACCTGCCCGGAACTTCCGGAGCCCGGAACTTCCGGCCCCACCCGGAACTTCCGGCCTGCCTGCGTGCAAAGACTCGGGCCAAGGGGCCATGTATCCCCCCTTTCACTTACCCCTTCGTGGGCTAGCACTATATATACTCCCCCACCTCCTCCTAGTTAGGGTTAGCATTGTGATAGCTCATTTGAGAGATAGAGCTACGCTCATCCATTTAGGATCTCCTCCTTGCGAGAGACCGCGGCCTCTTCGGAGAAGATCCCTTTGGATTCAAGCCCCCTTTCTAAGGGAAGATCCCCCCGTGGATTCAAGACCTCCTCACAGAGAAGACCGGTTACTGTGTATTGTCCGTTGTTGACTTTGGATCGTGTATCTTCCCCTTTGTACTCGAGGATCTAGCACATGTGTGACTATTTCTTGTTGGTTGAGTGATTCTCTCATGTTTCCCCTCGTGATTTCCCTCGTTTTCCCCCTCGTGTTCCTCGTGTTCTTCGCGGGATCCACTCCTTTCATGAAAGCTCGGGCGATTAGGGTTCTACCCTACATCACTCATTTACCCGCAAAAAAGATTAAGCCATATTAACCGGAAAGGAGGGAGTATGGACTAGCACTACTTTTTGGTCTGTTCCGTCAACTCGCAGAATGAGGAGAAGCTTGCAGGACAAGGTGAAGCTCGCTTACGCCTTTTGACTAGTGCAACCTACCCTCGGTGGACATGCATCAGTCCATTTGCTATCAGATTGTCAGAGGCATACACTGTAGTACCCAACATGCGGAGTACCATCATTGTTCGACTTCACGAAGAGGCGAAGAGCCAAGCGCAGTAGTACGAGTAGTACTACTACTAGAACCGCATGGTGGAGCGTGTGTACTTTTATTTTTTATCTCTGATAAAGTACACATTTATTCTGGAGAAGGGCGGAAAATGACAGCCCAACATGTAATGAATGATATCGGTCAACCAACCATGCTCGAATATATCTTGGCCTCCGTGCGAGCCCGTCTGTGTGTTCTCTCTCCTCGTCACTCTCAAGGAACGGCGGGTTGGCTCTTTGTCGTCAATTGAGATCGGTTTGCTTACACTCCTGTCCCACATGTCAGTGATATGCCAAGAGGAGGTGCGTTGACCGACTGGCCATACGTGTACTTGGTTTTGCACCTTCATACTACTCCTCCCTCCGTCACAGTTTACAAGGCGCGCTTCATTATGATGCATTTCTCTGAATGCATTTCCACCACTAGAGAGACTTTAGACGTGTTTGGTTTAATGCTCAATTAATTAGGGTGTGGTAACCGCAATCAAGTCCACAATTTTCTCCATGTACTGTACTACTACGGAGTGGAGTAAGTGCATGCATGTGTGTACCCGGGGTGGAAGCACTGCATGCATGTGTGTATGCATTATTCCCTCTAGTAATAGACATCGTGCTATAACTAGCAATGCTATTTTTCAGGCCGATCGCTAGTCGCCTTGGTCCCACAGATTTTTTTCTTTTTTCTGAAGCGCGCTGTATAAACAGTGGCGGATGGAGTAGTATGAGCGGATTCAAAGAAGAGTGTATTGATGGTTGCTTCTTCAGAGCAACTTACAGTGGGAAAGGTGGGGCTTATTCTTTGACTGCTCATTACTCACTATTAATGCAGCGCAACGACCGGGCTGAGTCTCCCATGCGGTTGTGCACTACCCCCTCGGTTCTTAAATATACTCCGGAGTATTTGTCTTTCTAGAGATTTCAACGAGTGACTACTCAAATATTTGTCTTTTTAGAGATTTCAAATGGACTGGCACATACGGATGTATATAGACATATTTTAGAGTGTAGATTCACTCATTTTGCTCCATATGCAGTCACTTGTTGAAATCTCTAGAAAGACGAATAGAATATTTAGGAACGGAGGGAGTACACATACGAAGCAAAATGAGTGAATCTACACTCTAAAATATGCCCATTTGAAATTTGTAAAAAGACAAATATTTAGGAATGAAGGAGTATAATTTTGTGCATGGCACATGGACCCGGATGATGAAGAGGCTTCTGGCAATGCTATCAAGCTTCCATCATTTGTTTACATAATTGATGTACTATACAAATAATTTTCCAGCGACATGAAACTATACAATGGTGTGAGCTTTTAGCTTTTGTTTTGCGTGTCTTGCCATCGATGCTCTTTCGAAAACAATAAAAAACTAACTTCCTTGCTAATGCATGTCAATTATTAGCATATCAGAGCTAATAATTACATCACAACTGAAGACAGAGTTGTGAGAAGGTGTTAAATTAAAAATTGATCCATGCTTTCATTGGCAGCAACGTCCCCCAGCTCTGTCTAAATCAACAAGGCATGTTGGGAAAAAAGTAGCTGTCTGGAGCATGCAACATTCCGATCATTTTGTGCAGTTCCACTAAAATAGAGCTGAGCGTCCCTTTTCCAAAGATATTAAGTGTGATTACGATAATAGAGGACTACTGATGAAACAATAAACACACAAATAGAAGCCGGTCACCTTTGCAGTCTCTCTTAAGACTAACTAGTTGGAGAAGATTAGGCTCGGAGTTGGATGAGGAGGATAGAGCAAAACCAATCTCCCTTTGTGTAGTCGCACTGAAATGTAGAGATGTTGCCCGTGTGACATTTTAGTACAACTGCACAAAACACTATTAAGAAAAAAGTGATTTCTGCAGTTCACCAAAAGGTTGCAATAGCAACAAGGTGAAATGGATAGCCCTGTTTGCAAAAAAGAGGTAGAAAGGAAACAATTACTGGCCAATAACAGTTGATGACACATGCGACGACAAAAAAGAAGCATATTCCTTGTCCTAAGGGAAGATAACAACACGGTTGTGTTTGTCTAAAACGGTGTGAGGACGAGAATGCAATATGGAAAGTACGCCGGACGAGCTACGTTTTGGGCAAAGAACTATGGAAGATCCACATGCAACGACGTGGGAAGACGGGCAATGGAGCAAGGCCGGAGGGGATACCTGGAGGTCGTCGGGATGTAACTAGGTGAGCGGCGGCGGGCGGAATCTGCGAGCAGGTGGTGTAGGCCCTGCCGCGCCAGAGCTTGGTCAGAGAGAACGGTGTGTACCGCAGATCGGGACGTGCTGCCTCGGCGCCGTCGAATGGAGAATGATGCACTTCCTCCCTTTCCCCCGGCGGACGGGATGTGGCCGGATCAGTGACCAACGGTGAGAGAGAGAGGCCACCGCACTCCCTTTCCCCCGGCGGACGGGATGCGGCCGGATCAGTGACCAACGATGAGAGAGAGAGGCCATCACAGCCTTGTGTGAGATACTCTAAAGAGCGACAAACCAGGCAGGCAGGCTCCATTGTATATAGTGAGTGGACTACCGTTTTCTCCATAAAAAACTTTTTACATTCTGTGCACATGCCATTGAGCGCTATAACTTTATTTAGAAATAACGCGGCAACGCGTCAAGTCGAACATTGTTTCATGCACGCGTGGTACAAAACCTCCTTAGGTAAACAACCACTACAGGCATTCAAATTAGCACATGGGCTGCCATTTCGTAAAGAAATGAGCTCCACCGTGTACCCGCGCGGGTGTGGCTGGGCACGAAGCGTGAGTACGTGCACGGTGCACCTATTCTCTTCTTGTATACGTACACCACCTACGTGGGGTTGTGTGAGAGAGATACAAACCTAGAGAGATATAGTGTGTGGGTTCTTGAGAGTTTTTTTTGGGGGGGGGGGGGTCAATCAAAAAATGTAACATATGCAATGTGTGTGAAATAGAGTCCTGGATATAACATATATATAGAGGGGGCGATCCACGAGAAGAGAGTGGAGGTATCATCGGCTTGAGGTGTCCATAGAATCGAAGAGAGGGATGATGTGTGTGTGTGTGCGCGCGATCGATAAAGAGTGACATCGAATTTTTGTGTGCCCACGTCAAAGATATAGAGTGGCTGGCCTACTGGAACGTGAGATGGGACATGTGCAGTTTGTCTCTGTGGCATGGGTACCTACCTGCAGCGCTCGACTATCGGTGTGTGGTGGGGGAAGAGGGAGGCCCAATTAACTATAGAGGTACAATGGCTGGTATATGTGTGGAGGAGGAGAGAGGCCTACCTCATGTATTAAGGAGATCGATGTGCCTCATGTATTAAGGGAGATCGATCGGCATCCATGCATATGTGCAGGAGAGGAATAAGGTTGGGAGAGAGACAGAGCTAGAGTGTTGGAGGGGGTGGTAGTGGAGTTGCTTCTAACAAATGGTGGGATAGGCTTGCTAGACAAACGGAGGGCACACCCGCAATATCAATAAGAGAGGAGATGGCTGCTTGTTGTTTGTGCATGTGCGTGTGAGAGACGGGTCAGGTGGCATGCACGCATTATGAGGGGGGACGATGTGGCTGTGATAAGCAGACGTAACTACATAGGAAGATCAATCACCCTTTGTTAGAGAAAGGAGAGACATAACTTGTGAGGTACGTCGATCGATGGGGGGGTAGTTAAAGTCGATCTAGGTATATGTTGGGAGATTGATCGGTATACATGCATGTGTGTGTTAGAAGCAAATGAGGCACGAGGAGAAGGATAGAAAGAGAGGGATGCATGTAGGAGGTGGTATGAGAGGCATACTATATCGAGGGGGAGGAGTGTGCGAGTACGAGAACGATGAAAAGAGTGGTGGGAGTGAGGCATGGACGGTGACAAGAGAAGAGGGGAAGCTTGTGTTTGTGCTAGGCACACCTGGCTAGAGAGGCATATCGATCGATGTGTGCCATAAAGAAGGGGCTGGGGGCCTACACACACCGTGGGTGAACGACCTAAAGTGAAAAGACGAATTTGCGCGATGGAGCTAGAGAATGCTGAGGAAGGGTGAGAGGGATGCGGGCGTGTGCATGCACAAGAGAAAGTTAGCGCTAGCTACAAAGATAAGAGGGTTGTGTGGGTGTAAAAGACGAATACAGATCATATATACTTCATTATAAAAAGCGAATTCGGATATTTGAAGAATTTATCATAGTGTTTCAAACCGACGCATGTGTGAATATATATAACGGTGATACACATGGTGTGGTTATGAACATGTTATACTACATTTAATATATTTTATCTCTACTCTTATAAAAAACGGAGTTGCTGATGATGGTGTGCCTGCCCTCCTGCATTATAGGTCGTCCGGTTTATATCTGGCGGATAGCAAGGAAACTATGATGGTTGAAGTTGGCAACAATCGTGATTGTAGATTCTTATTGAAATAGAGAAACGAATTCAAATTTAGTTCGAATTGCAGCGGTAGTATAGACATTTGGAATGCACTAAAATGTTGGTATGAGTAGATTACATGCATTATACAGCAAGCGAAAAAATTTAATCGGACATAACATGGATTCATACTCCCTCCTTCCGTCTATATAGGGCGTAATGAGATTTTTAAGACCGCCTTTGACTATTGACAAGATTAATAGTACATGACATGCACAATGTGAAAATTATATCATTGAAAGAACCTTTCACAGACGAATTTAACGGTGTGCTTTGTGTAATTTGCATGTCATATATCACTGCTCTAATATTTGGTCAAAGTTAGCATCGAAAAACACATTAGGCCCTATATAGATGGAAGGAGGGAGTAGCTTTGAATAGCATTTGTATAGTAAAACGGGGCAAGACTCTCTCTTTGTGTGGTGTGAATAGTTTTATTTTTTTCGTTTTATTTTTGGTTGAGGGAAGTGCGAGTTGATTTGGTACGTACAAGTACAATATTACTACACGTTAGGCTTGTCCCTAAAATTCAACCCACGTCTTGTTATATCCCAAAAATTCAGATATCGTGCTCCCAAAACTGGCGCCTTCACAACCCGCGCCTTGCTATCCCGAAATTACAATGCGCGCGAAAACTCCCTCCAGCTGCCAAATCCCGACACGCGAAATCCCCCTTCTAACCCTGAGCCGAAAGGGCCGCTAGTTCAAATCGGTGGGGGGTACTTTTGTAACACACCCTACATTTTGGACAAGCGCGTTCCTAAATCATGCTTCACCCCCTCCCATCGCCCCCCTTTTCGCCATTCGAAATCCCAGGCCGCCATAACCTCTATGCTCCAGCCACGAAACCCCACCCTCCTCCGTCCGCCACGTCACCACTGCCCAGCCGGAGCCTCTTCCCCGACGACGTCGTCCATAACAACAGCTCGACGTCCCTCGTCCACCTCCCCGGATGAGGATCCGTCGTCCATCTCACTGTCCCGCCGGTTCAGCTGCCCCGTCCTCCACCTCCAACGAGATGCTCCGACGATCGCCTCATCTATTGCGGCTGCTCCATCCCCACAGCGCCGCCTTAACCTGCTCCACCGGAACCACATAATCCTCACCGACTCCTCGGACGAAGCCGAGGCCTACTCGGTGCCACCAAAGAGGTTGTACACTCATCGCATCGCACCTTCTCCTTAACTCGACCTCCCGGCGCCGACGATGCTCCACCCCGCACCCCCATGGAGCAGATACCTTGAAGCCGGCGCCGCGGGCGACATCTCCACGGCTACTCTCCCCCAGTGTGAGGCCCCTTCGGCGGCGGCATCCATACCAGCCGGATCTGCTGCTGCTGCTCCGGCTCTCGCTCACTCGCTCGCGCTGCTGCTGCTGCTCCGGCTCTCGCTCGATCGCTCGCTCGCCCAGCTGCTGCTGCTGCTCTCCCCCTCGCTCGTACTACTGCTCTGCTCCGATTAAGCCACACTTCAGTCGACTGAATCAACTTTTGGGTCAGTCGATTTGCAGGGGTTGGGGGGGCTCGCCGGAGTTAAGGAAGAGCCACCCGCAGCGGGGATGGGGCTCGCCGGAGAGGTACCCCACTATCTATCTTAGGGTTCAGGGGGGGGGTGGGGGGGCTAGAGGGCTGGCCGGGGCGGCGGTGGCGAGTTGTTTCGGGGCGGCGAGGCGGCGCTGGGGCCGGCGGTTCGGCCGGTGGTGGCTGGCGGCTCAGGGGGGTGCAGGTTGAAGATGAACTGCAGGCCCTCCCTAAACTACATGTCAAGTGCCTCTATGCTACCATTGCGTTCAGTTTCGACAGTAGCATTCAGATTCCACAGTAAATTTCAGTTTTGACAGTTAAGTTCAGAGTCAACAGTTTTTACCTCATCTATTGTAGTCAGGTGGTTTTTGGTGATGTTAATTTTGCATCCATTTTACATCATCTATTGGAGATGTTATTAGAATCCCACTTGAGATTGACGATGTCTGTCTTGTGCTGCTTCAGCCCTGACGTCTTACGGCTCACCGGAGTGCTCCAACGACAGAACGATCCATCACAATAGAGCAGTGCCCTGGACACCGTCTATAGATTCCCCAGATCTTCCTCCACACCTCTGACAGCCACCTCTGCCTCAACTGCTTCAGCGACCAACCCAATGATGCTGAGGTCGACACGGCTATGGCAAAGAGGTTGTACACTTGTTGCATCACTTATTACTATACATTCACGTCGATCCATTAGGGCTATTTTGGTTCAATGGAAAAACATCGATCCACTGGTTGTTACCATCACTCTAAATTTCTGCATGCTCTCCTTACGTAATCTCACCATATTTTTTTCATATGCATGTCAGATATTGTACACGGTCATGCTGAACATGTAGAGAAAAAGAGAAGATTCTTGCGCGGCAATACAATGTCATGCAGACATCGCTCCATGGTGGGTTCAATGGAAAACCCTCCCCACCCCTCTCCAGATTGTAATCTAGAGGAAGATATCTGTTTTGAGGCAGATTCAGATGCCGCTGACCACTCCTATTTACCCCCCAAGGTGTTTGCTCTACCTTAGCATGATGATGTTAGTCATATCATGCATATGTTGCCTTGCAGTGCCTACTTTTGACATCATATATGTCATCTGCTTAGTTTAGACATGTTCTATAATGCCACATGTTTAGTTTCTATATCATATATGGGAATTATGCAGTCTCATGTCTTTTAGCCAGCCATAATATATGTGTAATGTGCAATGCCATCCTGTTTAACCAGGCATCATATATTTTAATGATATCTTGCCCATCCTTTTCTTCATTACATTACCATTTGTCGACAATGTTTGTACATTAAACTACTCTTCCTGTGAATCAACCATTTGGGTGGGAGATGGAAAAATCTGGAGTGAAAATAAGGCCTTCAGAGCAGACAGTGCTACCTGTCGAAGCAGATCTCTTGTTGGGTCCCGATAGCTCCTCAGAGATGGATTCAGAGACAGATGACCAGTCCTATTCCCCCACTGAGGTGTATGCTCTAACTTGGCACGGTTATACTTCTCATATCATGCATACGGTGTCTTGCATTGCATAGTTTAGACATCATATACACAATATTCAACACCATGTTCTTAGTTCAGACATCATATCGAATGCCCTCTGTTTAGCATATAAATCACATATGTGAATTAAATGATGCGATCCTGATTACTTAGATAACATGTAGGTGAATTATGTCATGCGATCCTGTTTAGTTATTCATCATATATTTGAATTATGTTATTCTATGCTATCTTGTTTAGATGGACATCATATATGTGAAATTATGTCATGCTATCCGTTTTAGTTAAACAATATACATGTCAACTATTTCATGCCCTCTTTTTTCCACACTATCTATTGCATCTATCCGTCATACAATGTTTGTACATTCAACTATGTTTCCTGTTTATCAGCCATTTGAATTGGAGCGGGTGATGCCAGTATCTAGCGGACTAAAAACACGGTCTTCAAATAAAACAGTGCTACCTCTTGGTGGAGATAGCACCCCGGTTGTACATGCACAAGAAGCAGCCCTACCACACATAACCCAAACTCTCGCAGATTGTACCCCTACTGCGATGGACAGAGAACCAGCTTCACCCAATCTAACCCCAACCCCAGCCGATAGTAACCCAGTTCCTGCTGACACAGCACCATCTCCACCACAGAGCTCCCAAAAAAGAGCAGTTAGTAAGGCAGCTCCAATGCCCAAAGGGCCAGTACTATCACGACGAACCCCAACTCCACCAGTTAGTATGCCTATTCCTGTGGAGGAAGCACAACCAGCTAGTCGTAGTTTAGCATCTATAACATTTGATGTTGTTAAATCGTATGTGCGTATCTTCCCATCTTGGAAATATTATACTGAAGATGAAGGAAAATGCTAGTTGCAGGTGTTTTTCCAGGAGTTATGTGTAAGTAATGTTATTCATGACAATTACTTTGCTTCGTCCCATACATCCTGCCTCCATGATGGTTATAATACAGCAAATTTTCCCATTTTTCTCTATAGAGAAGGACCGATTTGGAAACTCAGGATGAGGTAACCTGTGCTAATACCTCTGCTATCTTCAAGAATGCTTGGTGGCAGTATCGGAATTACCTGAAGAAAATGTACTTCACCGGCAAAGAAACTCATCAAATTCCCTTACGTTCTCCTGAGACACATTTACTGGACGATGACTGGGAACGCCTTGTTCTGTACTGGTCACGATCCAAGAATGTGGTAAGGTCTATGAGCTCATTTTCTATTTTTAAGTATTATATTCTTGCATCTTACTGTACTCTGTTCATGTAGAACAAGTGCCTAAACCTGAAGAACATCTGTTCTAATTTAAGATTCCATTGCTATCATAGTTAAAAAAGCGCTAGGCGTTAATTGTGCGTTTTGCCACCGCCTTGCGCTTTACTGACCAAAGCGCATGCTTATGCACAGTTATGCACATATTATGCGTAGTTATGCGCAATGCGTTTTGCCAACGCCTAGAGCCTAGGCGCGCTTAAGCGCTCGCTTAGGCGCGCCTTTTTAAACTATGATTGCTTTGCTCTTGTATCACTGTATTTACTCATACAAACTTATTTTTAAATTGAAGGATCCAATAGAAACTCCAATGGCACAGCAGGTATGTTCACGCATGTTTCTTTAACAGGTTTGCTCTTATCAATAGCTCTGTTGATTTCAATTTCAATTGTATATACAGTTGACTTTCATATCATGCACATTACTAGCATCACAACAGAGCCAATAGTGTTGTTGTACATGTAGACCTGTGGTACCCATCTGAAATCTTGTTGTGCCGTGTAGTTTCCCACGCTTTGTATTCTTTCACTGCTGCTTTGTCTTGAACTGATATGATTTCAACCGTGTCTTTATTTTGATTTGGCAAGACAATGCAGTGACCATAGGACATAGATATATGTTTGTTTGATACTTTTATTATGTACTAGTACTTGGCAATAGAAGACTTGGTAGTTTAATCCTGTCCACCTTACTAATGAACTGATTCACCGAAATGAGTTTCATATACTAGTACATGCTAAAATTGTTATGTGTCTACTTGTTTCTTCTTTTAGAATGCTGACAGAATATTGGGGAAGAGTGCCTTATTAAGCAATGGTAAAGGAAGTAATGCCGATAAGGTTCAGGATAGTGACACATCCTTGTTGGTCTCCAACAAAGCTGATAAAATAGCTAAGGAAGACTATCTTGAGGACAGCGAGACAACCCCAAAGTCCTGTCTTGGTTTAGTGTTCGAGTTACTGGCCACTACCGCTTGCACAAGCTATTCAAACTCACTGTCTGAATCAGTTCGGTTTCTTGAGTCTCAACTACAAGCTGAAAGACATTGATCAGCTGTGTTGCGACAACAAGCGGAAGGACTGCGGAAGTCCCTGGAGCATTCAGATGCATACTTTCTGGTGCAACAGCAAGCGTTGGAGGATTTTAGCGCCAAACAGGACAAAGCTAATCAGCTTGCTAAGCTTATTGCCACCATGGTGGATACCCAGGATAACGTTTCATGAGCTCTTCTGAAGTTGTTTCAGTTATGCTCTTGTTTTGCTGCCGCGTTGATGTAGGGTAGAGACCCTAATCGCCCGATCTTTCAAAGGAGCGGATCCCGGGGAAAACACGAAGAACACGATGATGAACGGAAGGAAAACACAAGAGGAAATCACTAAACCGACACGAATAAGTCACACATGGGCTAGACTCTTGAGTACATAGAACGATACACGAATCCACGGACAACTAGGGATGATACACGGTAACCGGTTCTTCTCCGTGAGGAGGTCTTGAATCCACAAGGGGATCTTCCCGTAAAGGGGTCTTGAATCCAAGGTGGATCTTCTCCGTAGAGGGGCCGCGGTCTCTCTCGTGGAGTAGATCTGATATGGATGAGCAATGCTCTATCTCTAAAATGAGCTAAACCAATGCTAACCCTAGAAAGGAGGTGGGAGAGGTCTATTTATAGTCTAAGTGCAAATGGGGGTGAAAGTAGGGGTACATGGCCTCAGGACAGAATCTGGACGCAACTAGGTACCGGACGTCCGCCGGTGACCAGACGTCCGGAGTCTCAGGAGCGGCCGATCGTCCGGTGTCCTCCGGATGTCCGCTAGTTCTACTCTGTGATGGGGGTGCCGGACGTCCGGAAACGTCGGTCTTCCGCTGACTTTGGTTCGGGTGCAGGTGCGCCGGTCGTCTGGTCCGGACCGGACGTCCGCTCGTTTGCTTCGGGTGCCGGGGCACCGGTCGTCCGGTCTGGACCGGACGTCCGCTGGTGCTTCAGGCGCCGGACGTCCGGTGGCTGGGACTTTTCCTTCATCCCTCCTTCTCCGTCTTCTCGTCCATCTTCCTCTTCGTCTTGTCCTTGCTCCTTAGCTTCTCCATGGTACCTGAGTATGCACAAAGTGTCCATATGAGGTAGTAGCCATGCTTCATGTGCATCGAAGTGGAACTGTGAGAGGAGAGATGTCACCTCAGTTTCAAGAGCTCTTGCACGTGATCCAGTCATGGGTCCACTAGGCACTTGATGAGATGATGGTAGGTCCATTGGGATGACCTTGGGATGCTCCGCATCATCTCCCCTCCCTTGGGGAAGATCTGACCTCAGATCGAAATCCTCATCACCATGGTACGGGGAGAGATCTTTGACGTTGAAGATGTCGCTCACGGAGTACTTGTCACGTGGGATGTCGATCTTGTATGCATTGTTCTTGTAGCGGGCAAGCACCTTGAATGGTCCATCGGCTCGTGGTAGTAGCTTGGACTTGCGTTCGTTGGGGAAGCGTTCCTTGCGAAGGTGTAGCCACACTCGATCACTAATGTTGAAGACCATAGGTTGCTTGTTGAAGTTGAGCTTGGTCGCAAGGCGTTGAACTTGGCGCTCGATGGTGTTTCTTGTATCTTCATGCACCGTCTTGAGATGTGTCACACGCGCACTTGCATCCAAATTGATGCGCTCTTGGAGTGGTAGAGGAAGAATGTCCAATGGTGACAATGGGTTGAATCCGTAAACGACCTCGAAAGGAGACTTGCCGGTTGTTGAGTGTCTTGCGCGGTTGTAGGCATACTCGGCGATGGGTAAGCACTCCTCCCCCTCCTTGATGTTCTTCTTGATTAATACTCGTAGTAGAGTGGAGAGTGTACGATTCGTCACCTCCATTTGGCCGTCGGTTTGAGGGTGGTACGCCGTGGAGAAGAGTAACATGATTCCGAGCTTGGTGCATAAGGTCTTCCAAAAGTAACTCAAGAACTTGACGCGGTAGGGAGCGTTGTTCGGAAGAGGTATTCCAGGGATGATGTCGATGCGGTGTGCAATGCTGCATAGTGGAGGTAGTCCCGGAGGTAGCTCATCGGGGAAAACATCTTGGAATTCCTGCAAAAGAGAAGACAACACTAGAGGAAGAGTGTAAGAAGTGTTAGTTTGTGGGGCATTGTCCTTGCACACAAGGACGTAGTGTAGGACACTAGATGGGTTCTCACACACTTCTCTCATCTCACGTTTGGTGGCAAATAGAACTAGGTTCTTGTTTTCGCTCATCATGGAGGCACTCGATTTTGGCCTGTGGCGCTCACTCTCTTTTTGGTGGCTCGCTCTCTCACTATGATCTCCACGATGGGTGGCGTGCTTGTCGGCGATCACTTGACTTGGCGACATTGGACGGAGGACGTACTCCTTGCCCTTCATTTTGAAGATGTAGTGGTTCGTTAGGCCGTTGTGTATGACTCCTCTATCGAATTGCCATGGCCGTCCAAGGAGAAGATGACAAACGGTCATTGGAACGATGTCGCACTCCAAGGTGTCTTCGTAGGCGCCGATCTTGAAGGAGACCTGTACTCGGTGCTCGACTTGGATAGTGCCGGAGTCGCTAAGCCATTGCACTTTGTATGAATGTGGATGCTTCGTCTTTGGCAATTGGAGCTTGGAGCAAAGTTCTTCACTTGCGAGATTATGACAACTTCCTCCATCGATGATGACCTTTGCGGATCGTCCATTGATGCCGGCCTTGGTGTGAAATATGTTGCATCTTTGGTCTTCTTCTTGGTGTTGTTGGAGGGTCAAGACTTTGGAGACAACAAGTGCGGGACTTGAGTCTTCATCACAAAAGACTTGTTCTTCTTTATTGTTCACTTGGCGGTGCATGGCGAATTGCTTGAGGGCTTCCATTTCGCCTTCGCTCATGGAGTCATAAGTGCCATCGTCGTTGAAGACCATGGTTCGCTTGTTGGTGCACTCGTAGGACTTTTGGCCTCGGCCTCCGCAAGTGAAACACTCGAAGGAACTCGTCTTTACGGTCTCATCGGTTGGGATAGATGATGAAGAAGCTCTCGGCTTGAAGTTGCTCATAGGAGGATGGCTTGTAGTTGACGAAGCTTTCTTGGAACTTGACTTGTCGCCGGTACTTGGTGATTCTCTAGTTGAGGTAGGAGTTGCCGAAGTGGCGGGAGCTTGATAAGAGGAGCCGTAGGTCTTGGACGAGAACTTGGAATATTTCCGCTTTGGTGGCTTGGTGCACTAGCTCGATGAGATTTGAGTATGGTTAGAAGTCGGCGATCTTCTTGATGGGATGGTTGAGGCCATTCAAGAAGCGTGCCATTATTTGTTCATCGTCTTCTGTGACATTGGCTCTTATCATTGCAATCTCCATATCCTTGTAGTATTCTTCAACGCTCTTGGTTCCTTGCTTGAGTTGTTGGAGTTTCTGGAAGAGGTCACGGTTGTAGTAGTTAGGCACGAAGCCTGCTCTCATGACATCCTTCATTTGTGCCCAAGTAGTGATGGGTGGTTCACCTCTTGCCTCGCGGCGCTCTATGATTTGTTCCCACCAAATGAGGACATAGTCTTGGAACTCAAGAGATGCCATCGCGATCTTCTTCTCTTCTTCATAATTGTGCAAACGGAAGATCTTGTCAACTTTCAATGCCCATGAAAGGTATTCTTCGGGATCGTTGCTTCCGTTGAACTTGGGCATGGTGAACTTGAGCTTGTCGTAGCGTTGCTCTTCATTGTGTTGGGGTCGGGGATGATGACGCCCATGTTGTAGATGATTGCCCAACTCGTGGTGTTCTTGACGCGGAGGGTTGTCAACCTCGTGTTGCTCTTGTCGCGGAGGATTCCCATTGTCTTCATGCTCTTGATGAACTTGATGGTCTTGGCGAGCTTGTGGAGGAGCGCGTCGAGCTCGAGGAACTAGACGATGCAGGCGAGCTTGAAATCGTCGTTCATGAAGTTCTTTGCGAAGTACTTCCTCTTGTTCACGTGCTTGTCGGCCTCGGTCGACAACGGCTTGACTTGCATCATGTAGAGCTTGTTGCGCCTCAAGTCCTTGAGCGCCACGGGGTTGTTGTTCTTGACGTTGAGCCTCGGCATCTTGTGCATTTTGGTGTAGACGCGCGCGTTCTTCCTCTTCATGTTGTCGTTGTTGTTGCCGTTCTCGAGCTAGCGCAAAGGCTTCTTCGGCTTGACGTCGTCGGTGCTCTTGAGAGTCGGTGTCTCGAAGTGGATTGAGGTTTGCTTGACGGTCGGTGCACGCGGCTCCACGAAGAGTGTTCGATGTCGGTGTACTTGAGCCAGAGAGGGTAAAGTCGGAATGGCAACTTGAACGGCTCCTTCTTGAAGTGGAAGAAGAGCGATTGAGCAACAAAGCGCGAATCTCGTCCATCCTTGCATCATTCTCTTGCTTGTGATCGTCGAGCTTGTGGTCGAAGTAGTCCCTTGTACGTTTCTCGGAAAGTCGCAAGTCGGCGGCAAGGTTGTCGATGCGTTCACTCATAGCTTGTTGCTCTTGATGCAAAGCACGTTGTGCACCAAAGAGGTGACTCTTGGTGACGAAGGAGTTCATGTCGTCGTCTTGCTCCATGAAGAGTGGGTTTGTAGAAGTACTTGGCCTATCCATCATTCCAAGACAAATGTGAGTGGTAGAAAGAGAAGAACGAATACCAAATGTACCTTGACCGAAGTTGAAAGTGAATCGATGATCACTCCAATGTAGGACAAGGAAATAGCCCAATTGGTATGAATTCTCGTCGGTTTCTCACACCTACACAAGTAAAAGATTATGGTGGAGCTTGGTTAGGATGGTGGCACAATTTTTAATGTGAATGTAAGCAAGATTCAATAATGTTGGAGAAGATTCGCAAGATGCAATGTAACAAGTAGACCAAGCATATACGATACACGGAAACACACGCGCAAAAAGATAAGTGGGGTTGTGAAACCAAGGGTGAGCCAAAATGTGGAATCCACAAAAATGCTCTTGTTGCACAACACTAGAGAGACGCTAGCACGATTGCACGATAGGCGGATACAAGAACTTGTGCACAACCTACTTAGCAAAAATGCAACGACTTCTATCCCAAATATGTTCTATGCAAGGTGTTGCTATGATATGATCCAAGATGATTGAGTATGACAATCTTAATGTTGTATGATGCTATGGTTCTTGCTTAAAAGCTCTTTTCTTATCTTTCCTCTTTTCTTAAAAGCTTGGTTGGCTCGTTGATGTTTGAGCTCTTTTCTCATGCAATGCTTGACGAACCAAGATAGCAAGTGAGTATGCGATGACAACTTTGTGACACAAGAGATGATACCAATATAGGCAACAATGATGTATGTATGTATGCTATGGGAAGTATGATCACTAATGTGCACAAGTCTCGTTGCCGGCAATACTCAATGGCTAGTCTCGAAGGGTAAGCAACGCGAAGGAGTAAGGCGATGATGGCTATCAATGTAATGGCAAGAGTGATATGTCCAATACCAAGATGAGGTTACCGGTCTTGCTTCCGGTATGGTGTCAAAATTGTGGCACGAATACCAAGTCGTAGTCGAGGTGGTCGTTGTTGATGACGCGTTCGTGGCGAAGATGAGCGGCGGTGATGTCGATGTCGAACCGTACCTAGATAGCCGAAACACAAAAGGATATGGTACCGCAACTCAAATTCTCAAAACCAAGTGCGACCAAAATCGTCAGAGTAGGTAGAGGTTAAGTGGTGGTGTGGGTTGGGATATTGGCAAAGTTTGCGGAAGTCAGTGGTGGTGTAGCGGATGATCTGGTGGAAGCCTCAAACAACAATTTGAGCGAAATCAGTTTCAGAGTAGCGGTCGTCCGAAAATGGACGAATATCCGGTCGCCGGTCGTCCGGTAAGGTCGGACGTCCGGTGCTTCCTGGGTCGCCGGACGTTCTATGAAGTGACGGTCGTCCGGTGGTCGGGGTCAACGCGAAATTTCAGATCCGGAGGGTGGTTTTGGGGATTTGGGGAGGGATTTCGAGGTGGAGATGGTGGGGGAAGGCTAGATCCACTTGCAACACAACAAATTCATGGATCAAAACCAACAAAACATCATCAAAACTAACAAACACAAGAAAAAATTTTGGGGCTATTTTTGTGGGGATTTTCGGATTAGGACGAAAAACAACAAAATCAAGCTAGAAAAACGAAGAGGGGGACTCCGAAATCATGATCAACCTTGCTCTAGATACCAAGATGATGTAGGGTAGACCCTAATCGCCCGATCTTTCACGAAAGGAGCGGATCCCGGGGAAAACATGAAGAACACGAGGATGAACGGAAGGAAAACACAAGAGGAAATCACTAAATTGACACGAATAAGTCACACATGGGCTAGATTCTCAAGTACATAGAACGATACACGAATCCACGGACAACTAGGGACGATACACGGTAACCGATTCTTCTCCGTGAGGAGGTCTTGAATCCACAAGGGGATCTTCCCATAAAGGGGTCTTGAATCCAAGGTGGATCTTCTCCGTAGAGGGGCCGCGGTCTCTCTCGTGGAGTAGATCCGATATGGATGAGCAATGCTCTATCTCTAAAATGAGCTAAACCAATGCTAACCCTAGAAAGGAGGTGGGAGAGGTCTATTTATAGTCTAAGTGCAAATGGGGGCGAAAGTAGGGGTACATGGGCCTCGGGCCCGAATCTGGACGCAGCCAGGTACCGGACGTCCACTAGTGACCGGACGTCCGGAGTCTCAGGAGCAGCCGATCGTCCGGTGTCCTCCGGACGTCCGCTAGTTCTGCTCAATGATGGGGGTGCCGGACGTCCGGAAACGTCGGTCTTCCGCTGACTTTGGTGCGGGTGCAGGTGTGCCGGTCGTCTGGTCCGGACCGGACGTCCGCTCGTTTGCTTCGGGTGCCGGGGCACCGGTCGTCCGGTCTAGACCGGACGTCCGCTGGTTCTTCAGGCGTCGGATGTCCGGTCCCGGCCGGTCGTCCGGTGGCTGGGACTTTTCCTTCAGCCCTCCTTCTTCTCTGTCTTCTCGTCCATCTTCCTCTTCTACTTGTCCTTGCTCCTTAGCTTCTCCATGGTACCTGAGTATGCACAAAGTGTCCATATGAGGTAGTATCCATGCTTCTTGTGCATCGAAGTGGAATTGTGAGAGGAGAGATGTCACCTCGGTTTCAAGAGCTCTTGCACGTGATCGAGTCATGGGTCCACTAGGCACTTGATGAGACAATGGTAGGTCCATGGGGATGACCTTGGGATGCTCCGCATCACGCGTTTATTTGCACTGGTGGCCAATTTTGACGGCCAGTGTATGTAATGTGCTGCTTCGTTCCCTATATTTGCACTGGTGGCAAACTTTGATGCCCAGTGGATGTAATATGTGTAATAGCGGTAATAGGCTAGCATTAATTGCTTGCTTATTTATTTCCTTATTGTCTTGTTTAGTTGTTTGCTTGTAGTCACTGCAGTTCTTTTTCTGTTTTTTTCAAGTGGCCACAATAGCCTATTTTTGGTAACTAGGCCAAAATAATCATGGCAACACACGGACTGTTGTAACCA
Source organism: Triticum urartu (assembly GCF_003073215.2). Taxonomy (NCBI): domain Eukaryota; kingdom Viridiplantae; phylum Streptophyta; class Magnoliopsida; order Poales; family Poaceae; genus Triticum; species Triticum urartu. The sequence continues at coordinate 398,812,553 of NC_053023.1, read as the reverse complement.
TGGGCCTCCTGCAGGCCGTATGATCCATGGGCCTTCGTCCGGCCTTAGGATCCATCGGCCTTCTATACGGGCCTTAGGGTCCATGGGCCTTCTACGGGCCGCAGGGTCCATGGGCCTTCTACGGTGGTACGATCCATGGGCCTTCTACGGGCCGCAGGGTCCATGGGCCTTCTACGGTGGTACGATCCATGGGCCTTCTACGGGCCGTACTATCCATGGGCCTCATACGGGCCGTAGGATCCATGGGCCTTCTATGGGGCGTATTATCATTTCGCCAATCATGGGCAGTACTATTCGTGGACCATAACGGGCCATTAATAGGCCGTATTTGATAACTCTATGAAAACAGCCAACGGGTTTTTTACATGAAAACGGCCCAACGTATTAACGGTCCGCAAACGGGCCGACTGTAACGATGGGCTGAATTTGGCCCACAAGCAGAAAATGACAGTAACGGGCCGTATGTAACCAAATGCTGCAAATGAGCCCAAGAATCAATGGGCCCTGAGAAGGCCGAAAGATAACTTGGGCTAGAAACGGCCCAATGGAATAACGGTCCGTTAATGGGTATAAAGTGATACACTATTCATTACGGGCCAGTTTCACCATGGGCCGTTAATGGGCCAAGAGTTACAAAGGTCCTCATATGGGCCGAAAGAAGTCATGGGCCACACATGGGCCGGAAGTTAAAACGGGCTGAATCATATTGGACGGCCTAGATGACGCTACTGGGCCTAATTCGGATAGGGCGTAACGGGCCCTGGGTTAGCGGGCTGTAAATGGGCTATATGCGAACATGCCGTTAACAGGCTTTCCGTGGGCCGGCCCGCCACCTTTTGACCAAGTCAAACGGGCCGGCCTTTTCACATGAATGAGCCTCTGTTGGGCCGTGCCACGTGTCGCCGTATCATAGGCGCCTTCGGTCCAATGAGCGGATGACATCTGTCCCAACGGTGAGCCGACACGTGTTTCCTCCAGCCAATGATGATTTTACACGTGGAAAATCCCCATTGGTCAGGGCTGTTAACGGGTTATCAGATCCAAAACCCGACCCGATAGCTTAACGGCGTTCCGTTACGGTGGATGCCACGTGTCGGTCACCCTTGACGAAAGCACTTCTGTGACGCGCGATTTATCGTCATGGAAGTGGACACTTCCGTGATGATAATTTTGGTAATGTCATGGAACACTTCTACGACAGCACAGGTATGACTATCTTGATTCTGTCATAAAATCGTCATGGATGTACATGCATGACAAAAAACGCGACCTACTGTGACAAACACGTATCATCACGGAAGTGTATTTTTTTGTAGTGAAGCATGATGGTTTTCGGTAGGGAACGTCCCACCTTTGGGGACGAAATGATATCCATTGCCTCTTATTGCTTTCAAGTTTTTTTCTCGTGTCAACATAGAACAACAGGAGTGTTGTGTGAATTTTTGTGATTTTTCGGGGTTCGTTTGGACATTTTTATGCATTAACTGAGTTTTCAATGCATTTATGTGCATAATTCAAATTTGAACTACATGTGCATGCTCCAGTGCATATAAATTGGTTGAAAAATCAAATCTGTGTCCTTGGGTGCATGCCTAGGTCCCATGTAAGAATGGGAATGAATTTCAAACACCATGGCACCGTTGATTGCCGGCAAAACATTGAGATGTGTGGTTTTTAAATTCTAGTAAATCCAAAACTCGTCTGAAATTCATGAAACTTGGCATGCTATCATGGAAGGGCACCCGACATGCTGTGGTATTTTTCGTGTTCATTTTGAGAGAAGGTGCACTCGAATAATGACAGCCAACAAAGGCATTTTAAAAAAAGCTGCCACTTTAATTTCTCAAACGTTTGTATAATTCAAACCGTGTGCGTTCGGTTAACCATTCATGTGACGCCACGTGTCTTGGTTTTAGTGGCTATAGGAGGTGCCATGTGGACAGCTGCTTGACTAAATGGGAGGCGTGTGAGCGCAATCCGGTGCGCAGGCTCACTGGGAAGTGTACAAGCTGTTCAACGCAGGATCTCTACATCTCTTCAACGCAAACGGTTCAGATTATGGTATGCAAATTAAAGCCAGACTTCGACACTAAGCCAAGAGACACTGTGATTTGTCAGAATATGCAGATAAAAATAAATATCACTATCTATTTTTTGCAACTAAAATTCAGTAATTAAGCATAGATTTCATTCATACTAGAGATTAAGCAGTCGTTCTCACCGGGAAGCGAGACAGCCTTGGACCGCCGCCTGCATCGCTCCCACTGGTCTATATTAATGGCACCACCGAGCGGCCGCACCCCCCCATCCTCGCCACACACACAATTCCTCTCTCTTTGCCCGCATCCTCGACGCCGCTCTGAGTCCTCAAAGCCGTCAATGTACGAGGCTGCTGCCAAAGCGCCCCATCGGAGAGAGTGGTGACGCCGAGGCTGCTGAAGCATCGGAGCACGGCGTGAATATGGAGACAGAGGTTCTCGTCCCCGCCTACGAGGTGGAGAACGAGGTTGCTAACAAGCGGAGGCGGGTCGAGAAAGAACCGCAAGCGACTCCAGCAGGCCTAGACTTCATTAAAAACCTCCCCGATGATATGTTGATAGTCATCATATCCCTCCTCCCAATCAGAAATTGGGCGAGGACAGCCGCCGTTTCCTGGCGGTGGCGCACCCTACGGCTCCGCACCCCTGTCGACCTCCTCCACGCCCACAAGCTCTGCCATGGCTATCGCCAAAGCTTGGATGCATTCTCCCAGATCCTCGGCACTCACCATGGCCCAATCAAAGGCCTTATCGCGGGCAAGTTCTGTTCCAATGGCAAGGAGCGAGCCAAGCTTGACGAGTGCTTCCGATCCCGCGCCATAGATCAGCTTGAGAAGCTAAGTTATAATGATGGGCGTATGAGCTTGCTGCCAACGTCCGTGCTCTGCTTCGCGCCCATTGTCGTGGTTTTGTCACGGCAGATGTCCTAGAGAAAGGACTTAGTCGTGGAGCCATAGCAACGGGTTAGCTTGAAGGGGTTAAAACGGACACAGGGACGGGATAGAGTTTATACTAGTTCGGCCCCTTCGATGAAGGTAAAAGCCTACGTCTAGTTGTGATGGAATTGATGGGGTTTCGATGACTAGGGAGCAAAAAAGCTTCGCCTATGTCTCGAGTTGTTGTCTGTTGTCCTTGAACCGCCGCCGGGTCATCCCCTTATATACACGGGCGACACCCGACACCCGTCGGTTCACAGAGTCCCAACACCGGTCGATATTCGTATCCGGGTTGGTCTCTCCTTATTCCTAACTTACAATACAAGTTTATATACAAATTCCAGTTTACAACTACAAGTCTTGAACCGGCTACGGGCCTTAGGCCCTCATCTGCCTTCTTGGGCTTTATCACTTCTGGAACTACTGATGAAGTTGACCCGGCCCAGATAGGCCGGTTTACGCCCAGCTGTAATATCCCCAACATTAGGCCCCAGATTGATTTGAACGGGTTCATGTCAATCCTTTAACAAAAACTTCATCTTCAACGTCTTCTCATAAATTGGTGAACCGCCATGATGTCATCTTCTCTGATTATTGTAAACCGGAGTGACGTCACCTGTCATAACGAAGATATCCATTATGCTTCTTTGTTTAATATATCTGCGGAAATCGAGGCGACAGCTCTCTTTTGTGGCCCCTCTATTGTTGTGCCTGACACATGTCTTTTTGCCTTATAAATAGGACCGAAGGGTCATTTCCTTTCTCTTTCCCTTCTTCCCCTTCTGCTTCGTCTTCCTCGCATCGCCCGGCTTCAGAGCTCCGCCGCCACCGTTGACCTCTGCCTCAACCTTGGCCGCTGCATCAACCTGGGCGCACCAGAGCATCGCGGCAACCTTCCGCGTCTTCCTCAGCTCCGGTAAACCTTCTATCCTTTCCCCCGCAGATCTGTTTTAGGGTTTCACAGTTCTTCAGTATTCATCGTCTGCCTCTTGCTCATACGATAGATCTTTAGATGAATCCGCAAATCTTTATTCTGTGCAATGATAGTTGTTTGACCTTCGCCTTCACTTATGCATCTCAAAACCATAGATCTATATGAACGTTTTGCTCATTGGTTCGGTACTGCTCTTTTTGAACCTCTAAGTATTCATCTCTTTTCTGAACTTGCTTCACATCCAATGCTGTAAAGAAATCTTGTGAAACCTGTTTCTGCGTACTTGTCCATCCGCAATCTCAGCTGTTTCAATGCTTAGATCAGGCGGTTTAACCTTATAGAAAAAATTTCCAAACCGGTATATGCCATTAGTCCCCTTGTTGAACCGCCAGATGTTTGTTGCTTCATAAAACCTCGGTTCAGATAGTTCTGTCTCCGGTTTAACAGTGCACATACCAATGTACCTTGATCAAATGCATTTTTGAACCGGGGTCTTCTACCTTGTAGATTCCATCATGGCCAAGCAAGTATATGAGTGCAATTGGGTTCCTTCTCGCATCACAAAGGCTCAACTGGACGATTTAGTCCTGATTGGCGCTTTAGGCAGCAAAGATACCATCCATTGGAGGGCTCCTGGCAAAGAATGCCCTCCCACACCTCGAGAAGGAGAGGTTGTTGTTTTCGTAGATCACTTAGCCCGGGGCTTTAAGCCGCCCGGTTCTAATTTTTACCGGGATGTTTTAGCCGATTTCCAGCTCCATCCACAAGATACTGGCCCCAACTCTGTTACAAATATGTGTCACCTCCAAGTGCTCTGTGAAGCGTTCTTTCAAGAGGAGCCCACAGTGGAATTGTTCAGAGACCTTTTCCATCTAAACCGCCGTACTGAGTTTACCGATGGCTCCAATACAGAGTTGGGTGGCGTGGCGATTCAGAAAAGGAAAGAGGTCACATACCCTCACGCCAAACTGCACAGCCACCCCAAAGAATGGAATCAGACATGGTTCTACTGCAAAGACACCTCCCCTGCTGGTGAGAATCCCTTGCCTGGCTTTCGTCCGGAGCGGCTCAGCAATACACACCCTTTTCCACAAAGATTGACTGCCCAGGAGAGAAGCAAATATGCTCCTCAACTGTCAAAGCTCAGAGCCTTTATGGCCAACGGTTTAACAGGGGTTGATCTCGCTCGCTGTTGGATATCATGGAGCATACTGCCCCTTAGTCAGCGCTCCGGTTTGATGTGCGAGTATACTGGCAGTGTTGATGACCCACTTCGACATTCTAAAATCCAGCTCACCGATGAAGAAATCACAGAGGCTGTGAATAAGATGCTGAATGAACCGGAACACGTCTGTGCTAGAAACGACCTGCTTCCCTTCTGTGCCACCAACAAACCGTCAGCTGTAAGACTTTGATTTGTCTTTTTGCTGAATCTGTTATTGATATATCTGGTCTTTGTTTAATATCAGTGTCTGTGTAATCAGGGCAATGATCCGTTTTGGAGCAAGAAACTGCCGCAGGAGAAACCAGAAAAACAAGACAAACTGGAAAGAGCAACTCGGCAAAAGACTAAAGCTGTGAAGAAGACTGCCCACAGAAAAAGAACCACTGCATCTTCTAATCCGGCCCCTGATGATGATGTGGACAATCCGAACCTTGAGGTAGAGCTTGACTCACTTGGTTTATTTTTCATACGTCTTATTGATGATGATATTTGTCAGGATGATGCCGAAGCCAGCCACGCGGATGCTGCAGAGGTAATTATTCTCTCTTCCGATTCAGAACCTTTGCCTTCACAAAAAATCCGTCAGGCAAACCGGAAAGTTAAATTTTCTCATCCTCTTGCTTATTTGGATCCTAAATTTCTTATGAAGACCCAACAACACGAAGCTCGTCGCACAACCCGGCACAGCGGCCAGGTAGTTACCTCCGCCGGTTTACCGAACAGTCCGGTTCGGAAACGCCGTTTAGAGGTCTCTAATTTGCTTGTCAGTGCTTGTCCTAAAGCGGGCTGCTTTCGTCAACCTCTTAATCCGTCTGACTCCGATTACTAGGTTACTTCCCACTCATCTTCTGGCGAGTCATCGGCTACTCAGCTGCCACCGCTCAAAACGGTGCTTGGGTAAGCTATACTTATTGTGATATTTGCAGTACATCGCCTTAGAACATATGTTGTATTTGATTTTGTTATTCTTCTCAGGGCCAAACCTAGGCCAAGCAAGAAGGCCCGCCTGGACAAAGCGGCCGAAGAAGATGCTGTTCTTGAGCCAGCCAAGACACCCGATCTTGAAGCGGTTATTCCTGAGGATATACCCAACGATCTGCCACAGCAAGACAATGATCTTATTGCTAAAGAGAGACCTACTGATGCCTCAGGTCCTGTCAATCAGCCCACAGGTTCCATCCGGATTGAACGCTCCACCGGTCCAGCAAAACCTACTGACAAGCCAACAGCCCCAGTGCAAACCGGCGGTACCCAGGATGATGAGGTTGTCATTACTGGCACTGGCCATACTGAGCCAAGCAATCCTGTCGCTTTGTCCAAACATTCTGCCAAGGAAGAATTTGCTGCCTTTGGCAAAGGCAAGTGGAACGCTGATCTGACAACTTACACTGCTCTGAACGCCCAAGATATCCATTCTGGCTACCTGAACCGGTTGTATACCAGTCGCGACTATGAAGCCGGTCTGGTTAATATGATGAAAGATAAATATGAGGTAACTTCCATATGCTCCTTCCTGCTTGTATGCTTCAATTCTTGCTGACTCTCCTAGCCCCCAAGGGCCGGTTTGTAATCTTCTTTCAAACCGGGACTTACTAATGTAAATCTTGATGCTTTGAAATTTGCTGATGTAGCCCCCAAGGGCCGGTTCAACTTAGCGTAGTTAAACCGGTACTTTAAGTAATTGAAATTGCCGCATCAGACTATATACGAGCAAATAGCCATTAACCCCCAAGTGCCAAGTTGAATACTCGTATTGATCTTGGGACTTTGTAAGCAATTGAAACATGAAGATCGAATATGCATTAGCCCCCAAGTGCCAAGTGCATAACTTGTTATGTGGTTGGTACTTCAATCCTTGTACCGTTTTGTTGAAGCATATAACTGTCTGCATGCAGGCTGAACTGAAGACGAAAGAAAACCAAATCACTGACCTCCAAGAAAACCTGAAAACCCAACAAGCTGAAACCTCCAAAGCAAAAGAGGATGCCGAGGCTGCACTAAAACCGGTGGTGGATGAACTGACCAGTATAAAGCGGCACGTGCATACTATGACCACTGCTATCTTTGGTAAGCCAGTTTGACTTCTGAATTGACTCGGCCTTCTTACAGAGCTGCCGGTTTAACCCTTATGATATTTCAAGGACACACACTGGTCACTTGGGGTCAGATGTGCGGAAAAAATTGAAAGCCGTCTACACGTTGGTCGAACAGTTGTACACTGGTGCACAGCGGATCATCTGTACCGCATCTCACAACAAACCAACGCCCACTTTGATTCAAGATACTTTGATGAAACTGTCGGTGCTTCCCGCCCGGGTTGAAGAGCTAAAGAAATCTGCTGCTCGAACCGGTGCGATCAATGCCTTAATGCGGGCAAAAGCTTGGGTGCCGGATTTTGATCCTATTGAAGCGGCTCAGGGCTATCCCAGCTTGAAAGAAGACGGGTCAGAGTTTAGTGAAGCGGATCAGCGAGCCATAAACCGGGAGGTGCGTCCGCTAGCTTGTCAATTGGCTGAGGAAGCAGACTTGTCTCGTTATCAAGCCCAATATGACAATCAGAACAAGCGAATAGCTGCCCCAATTCATGAGTCGGAAAATCTTATCCCTCCAATCCGTAAGCATACTTACGCTCCCGATATTGACCCGTCATTGCTGATCCACGATGAAGATGTTTTTCAAGCATTAATGGGAATCGACTGGACAACTGTTGATTTCCAGCGGCGCAGGATGACCCACAACCATCAGGCCAGGCCGGTGACCAAGCTTGAACCGGAAGCCGGTTTTGAAACTGCCTCTCCTTTGCGAAAAACAATGATATTATTATGGGCACCGTGTTGCCTTGTAATAGGCTAGCTGATACTTTTGATGTTGATATGCCTTCGTGCATATTTTGTTTTTCCTGTGGTGATGAACTTTCCAAAGCACCTTCTGCAATAAAAAAACTCTTCAAGTGCCACCGCGGTTGTACCGTCTGGCGGAATACGATGTCTGCATATATGAAGTCAAAACATCCAAAAAATTCTTAAGTATATGACCAAAATTTTGTGATACATAATACCTGCCATCATTGAGCATGAAGTTGGCTTGCCCAATCTTGAAGCGGAGCTTTGCAAACCCACACTGTTGGAGGAGATAACAGCTCCTGTATATATATGACGCTGGTTTACCATGTAAACCGTGCCGGGTTATAATAAACACCGTGTTACTCCATAAGAGGATGTTAACAATAAATATCAAACCGGGCAAATAGTCTCCGGATTGACGTGAACTGTGTTCCGTCAATTGATTGGTTAAAAAACTTTGTCGATTTAAAAAAACGCAATAAAAAGCAAACACCCCCTTCAAAGAAAAGTGTAAAGCAAATGCAATGACAAAACCGTTGCAAAAAAATGTTTATTTGAGCTGATCAGATGGTGTTATCGTGCCCGAACACGACCAAGCTCCCGTTAGGTGTAACTATGGTTCTAGTCAGCCAGGTCCCCAAATGAAACCGTGGCATTTATGCCGATCAAGTGGCATGGTCATGGTTCGGGTTCGACCAAGCCCCCAAGTGATTCTGTGGCCTTAGGCCGATCAAGAGGCATGACTGGTTCAGACATGACCAAGTCCCCAAGTGATCTGGTTGCTCTCGCCTATCAAGAGGTATGGTATTGGTTCGGACACGACCAAACCCCCAAGTGATATAACATGATGCTTCAAAAAAGCGAACTCAAGGGGTAAACCAGAGGACGCTTTAGAGCAACTCCGTGTAACCTCACATGATGTAAAAGAACAGATACCCCGCTTTAGCTGAGGTTCCGGTTTATTATATTTAATCATAATATATACATTGTCATAATATGTACATAAGTATAGCCAATGGCTCAGGTGTAGTAAGGCCGAAGATGAGCTATGTTCCACGGCCTGTTGGTCTCCTCCTCTGATGTGCATGAGTCTTTATGCTCTCGAATATCGATCAGATAGTACGACCCGTTGTGCAGATTCTTGCTGACCACGAAAGGCCCCTCCCAAGGTGGGGATAGCTTATGCATATCAGTCTGATCTTGGATGAGCCGAAGCACCAAATCTCCTTCCTGAAAGGTTCTGGTTCTGACTCGGCGACTGTGATAACGACGAAGATCCTGCTGGTAAATCGCCGATCGGGCGGCTGCGATGTCACGCTCTTCATCCAACCGGTCCAAAGCATCTTGCCGTGCCGTCTCGTTGTCCGCTTCAATATAAGCCGTCACACGAGGTGAATCATGACGAATATCACTGGGGAGAACCGCCTCCGCTCCATAAACCATAAAGAACGGTGTGTATCCTGTTGATCTGTTAGGTGTTGTATTGATGCTTCATAACACAGATGGTAATTCTTCTACCCAACAACCCAGAGTTCTCTACAAAGGAAACATGAGCCGGGGTTTGATGCCTCTCAAGATCTCTTGATTAGCTCTTTCTGCTTGACCATTGGACTGTGGATGTGCCACTGATGAAACGTCGAGCCGGATGTGCTCCCATTCGCAGAACTCCTTCATAGCACCTTTGGACAAATTGGTACCATTATCTGTGATAATACTGTGCAGAAAGCCAAACCGGAAAATCACCTTTTTGATGAACTGAACCGCCGTGGCCGCATCACACTTGCTAACAGGTTCTGCCTCCACCCACTTTGTAAACTTGTCAACCGCCACCAGGAGGTGGGTCTTCTTATCTTTGGACCTTTTGAAAGGCCCAACCATATCCAGCCCCCAAGTCGCAAATGGCCAAGTAATTGGAATCGTTCTCAATTCTTGAGCCAGTACATGAGCATGTCTTGAAAACCTTTGGCAACCATCACATCGTCTGACCAAATCCTCTGCATCAGCATGAGCAGTTAACCAATAGAAGCCATGGCGAAACGCTTTAGCCACCAGAGACTTTGAACCGGCGTGGTGACCACAATCTCCTTCGTGGATCTCACGCAAAATTTCACGGCCTTCTTCAGGAGACACGCAGCGTTGAAAAGCTCCTGACACACTGCAATGATGCAACTCGCCGTTGATAATAGCCATGGACTTGGATCGCCGGATTATCTGCCGGGCCAGAATCTCATCCTCTGGTAACTCGCCCCGGTTCTTGTACGCCAGGTAAGGAAGCGTCCAATCTGGAATAACATGAAGAGCTGCCACCAATTGAGCCTCTGGATCAGGAATAGCCAAATCCTCTTCACCAGGGATCTTGACCGACGGGTTGTGCAGCACATCCAGAAAAACATTGGGCGGGACCGGTTTGTGCTGAGAGCCCAGCCGGCTTAAAGCGTCCGCTGCTTCATTCTTCCGCCGGTCCACGTGGTCCACCTGATAGCCTTTGAAATAACCTGCAACAATATCCACCTCACGATGATACGCTGCCATGAGTGGGTCCTTGGAGTCCAAAGTGCCAGACACTTGCTGAGCCACAAGGTCCGAGTCACCGAAGCACTTAAGTCGACTTAGATTCATCTCCTTAGCCATCCGGAGACCATGGAGCAAGGCTTCATACTCAGCTGCATTGTTAGTACAAGGGAACATTAAGCGGAGAACATAACAAAACTTATCACCTCGTGGGGAAGTTAATACGACTCCAGCCCCCGAGCCTTCCAATTGCCTGGATCCGTCAAAATGGATGGTCCAATACGTGTGATCCGGCTTTTCTTCAGGTGCTTGCATTTCCGTCCAATCATTGATGAAATCAACAAGTGCTTGAGACTTAACCGATGTCCGAGGCACATACCTCAAACCGTACGGCCCCAGCTCTATAGCCCACTTTGCAATCCGGCCAGTTGCTTCCCGGTTCTGGATGATATCTCCCAAAGGAGCAGAACTGACCACCGTAATTGGGTGCCCTTGGAAGTATTGTTTAAGCTTCCGGCTTGCCATAAAAACTCCATACACCAGCTTCTGCCAATGCGGATACCTTTGCTTGGACTCGATTAGTACCTCGCTGATATAATAGACCGGTTGTTGAACCGGATGCTCCTTGCCTGCCTCCTCTCGCAACACCACAATAGCCACGCTGACCGCCTGAGCATTAGCAGCAACATATAGCAGTAACGGCTCCTTGTCAATGGGAGCGGCGAGCACAGGCGGATTGGCCAACTGCCGCTTTAAGTCCTCAAATGCTTCATCGGCGGCGGAGCTCCAAACAAACTGATCCGTTTTTTCAACATCTGATACAAAGGGATTGCCTTCTCACCAAGATGACTGATAAACCGGCTTAACGCGGCAATTCGACCTGCCAGGCGTTGAACATCATTGATACACTTCGGTTTAGCCAGGGAGGTGATGGCCGTGATCTTCTCCGGATTAGCCTCAATTCCCCTATTGGACACCAGAAAACCCAATAGCTTGCCCGCCGGTACACCAAAGACACACTTGTCCGGATTAAGCATCATCTTGTATGTTCTCAGGTTATCAAAGGTTTCCTTCAAATCACCAATCAGAGTCTCCTTCTCCCTGGACTTAACCACGATATCATCCACGTAAGCATGTACATCATGGCCAATCTGCTTGTGAAGACAATTTTGTACACACCGTTGGTAAGTTGCCTGGGCACTCTTGAGCCCGAAGGGCATAGACACATAGCAGAAGGCTCCAAAGGGAGTTATAAATGCTGTCTTCTCCTGGTCCTTAACTGCCATTTTGATCTGATGATAGCCAGAATATGCATCCAAAAAACTTAAACGCTCACAACCCGCCGTAGCATCAATAATTTGATCAATACGGGGGAGGGCAAAAGGATCTGCTGGACAAGCTTTATTAAGATCTGTGTAATCCACACACATGCGCCAGGTGCCGTTTTTCTTGAGGACCAACACCGGATTAGCAGGCCACTCAGGGTGAAAAACTTCAACAATAAAGCCAGCTGCTAAGAGCCTGGCTACCTCTTCTCCAATCGCCTTGCGTCTTTCTTCGTTAAACCGGCGGAGGAACTGTTTCACCGGTTTATATTTAGGATCCACATTAAGTGTGTGCTCAGCGAGTTGCCTCGGTACACCTGGCATGTCAGAGGGCTTCCATGCAAAAATGTCCCGATTCTCACGGATGAACTCGATGAGCGCGCTTTCCTATTTCGGATCCAAATTGGCACTGATGCTGAACTGCTTGGACGAATTGCCAGGTATGAAGTCAACAAGCTTAGTTTCTGCTGCCGATTTGAACTTCAGGGCCGGATCATGCTCCGTGGTTGGCTTCTTCAACGAAGTCATGTCCACCGGATCAACATTGTCTTTATAATACTTCAACTCCTCGGTGGCACAGACCGACTCTGCATAGGCCGCATCTCGTTCCTCACACTCCAAAGCAATTTTGCGGCTTCCGTGAACCGTTATTGTCCCCTTGTGACCCAGCATCTTGAGCTGCAAATACACATAACAGGGCCGAGCCATAAACTTGGCGTAGGCCGGTCGCCCAAACAGGGCGTGATATGGACTTTGGATTTTCACCACTTCAAACGTCAATGTCTCCGACCTGGAATCATGATCATCCCCAAAGGCCACTTCCAGAGCTATCTTACCAATGGGATATGCTGATCTACTAGGCACTACACCGTGGAATACTGTATTAGACGGTTTGAGATTCTTATTTGTTAGTCCCATACGATGGAAGGTCTCATAGTACAGGATGTTAATGCTGCTCCCTCCATCCATGAGCACCTTGGTGAACTTGTAACATCCCACCTGAGGTGCCACCACCAGAGCCAACTGACCCGGATTATCGACCTGGGGAGGGTGATCCTCTCTGCTCCATATGATTGGCTGTTCAGACCAACGTAGATAACGGGGTATGGCCGGTTCAACAGAGTTGACCGCCCGCCTCTAAACCTTCCGGTCTCGCTTGTCCAAGCTAGTGGTGAAGACATGGTACTGCCCACTACTCAACTGCTTTGGGTTGCTCTGGTAACCTGACTGTTGCTGCTGTTGGTTGTAACCACCCTGGTTGTTCTGACTATTTTGACCATTACGTCCGCCCGGATTACCATTAAATCTTGAACCAGAACTTCCTCCACCGTAACCCGGGCCGGATCCTGAGCCACTGCCAAATTCATGATCATACCGGAAATTATTAGAATTCTTGAACTCCTGCATAATAAAGCAATCCTTCCAAAGGTGGTTTGCTGGCGCCTCCTTCGTCCCATGTCTTGGACAGGGCTGGCTTAGCAGATAGTTTAGGCGGTCTGGGTTAGGGTTGGGCGCCCCATTATGGTTTTTCGGTCTACCCTCGCGTCGCAGGCCATTGTCCTGTGTGTTGGTATTAGCCACAAAGTCCATGTTACCATCCGCTTTACGCTTGCCTCCACCACCATTGCCTGCCCAGTGATGCTGCTGACCTTTGGAATTGCTATTCCTCTTTCCCTTTCCTGTCTTGTCATCATCAGACTCGGGGTCCTTGGTATTATCAGAATCAGCATATTTCACCAAAGCGGCCATGAGGGTCCCCATGTCTGTGCAATGACGCTTCATCCGTTCCAACTTCAGCTTCAGGGGCCCAAACCGGCAGTTGCCTTCTAGGGTTAATACTGCGGTGTCAGCGTTGATGCGGTCTGAGGAGTGCAACACTTGTGAAACCCGGCGCACCCAATGAGTCGTTGATTCTCCTTCCTCCTGGACGCATGCAGCTAAGTCCACTATCGACATAGGCTGTTTACAGGTATCCTTGAAATTACTGATAAACCGGGCTCGTAATTGGGCCCATGAACTGATAGAATTAGCCGGCAAGCTTTTTAACCAAGTACGGGCCGTTCCTTCAAGCATCATAGTGAAGTATTTCGCACACGCCGCGTCATCCACATCAAGCATCTCCATGGCCATCTCATAGCTCTCCACCCATGTCTCTGGAGGTTGATCCGCCGTGTAATTTGGTACCTTGCGCGGGCCTTTGAAATCCTTGGGCAGGCACACGTTGCGTAAAGTGGGGATAAGGCAAGGCACCCCCAAAGAACTAGAAGTAACACCAGGTTCGGTCAAGGTGGTTGGACGAACCGGCGTGAGCTGCCGAGCCTGATGTTGTGTGGCTAACTCGGCCTCCCTGCACGCGCGGGCCCGGTCCACCACTCCCTGAGCGCTATCAGCACCACCCGCCGGGTTGTTGTCACGGGGTGCTCCACGTCGTTCATTACTCGACACTGCTGGTTCATCCATATGTCTGCTATAGCTCCGGCTTGGACGGGGGGTCGAGTGGATCCGGTCGCGGCTGTACGAGTACACTTCCTGTTGGACCAAAGCTGTCCTCAGAAGTTCCTTGACCCGTCGCGTCTCTACTGCCTGCGGCGAGTCACCTTCAATTGGAATGGCCTCCAGCCGTGCAGCAGCGGCAACAAGATTGTCCATTGGGTTGGAGTAGTGACCCGGAGGTGCTAAAGCAGCCTGAGGTATAACGGTGTTTTGACGAGGCGGGTCCATCTGACGAGGCTGAACCGGTGCACCGGTCCCAGGGGCTTCTGCCCGGTTTCCCTCCAGCGGATTGCCGGTTCTTGGTCCTGGAGTGTTGAAAAGGTCTCTGGCCTCAAAAACCGGAGGTAAACGGGATCGGTGCTTCCTCCTCATGACTTCATGCGACGCACTCTGGTCCAACATAAGCCTGTAGGCTTGTGCGTCTAAAGCGGCCCGCTCTGCGGCCATCCTGGTGTCCTCAGCCGCCAGATCCGCCTTGGCCTGGGTGATCTGTTCCTTTACCTTTGCAATCTCCGCGTTGTGAACGTCCTGATCCGGCGGATTAACTTCCGCCATAAGCACAGCCAATGCATCAAATAGCTCTGATAGAACCTGAGCCGGCGGGCGCACATGGCCTCCTGCCCCGGCAGCCGTCGCCGCTGCTGAACGGAGATCGTTGCCGCAGCTGTTGAAGAATGAAGCGCTGCTTGTGTTCCGGCCATGAATATTCCAACCCGGTTGGGCAGATCAGAGGGGTCCGGAATATTGTCGCCATCGGAACAGCTCCCAATCCGGCCATCTTGTAGTTGATAAAGAGATTCGGTTTCTCTGGTCGAAGACTCGTCATCGGAACAAACGACGGTCGCGCCGCGAAATTCCGATCCGTCCTCATAACTTCCTCCATGGATGACTCCCACGAAGGCACGCTTCATGGCCGGTTTAACCCGGGTGGATCGCACACGCTGAGCCGTCTCGACGAGGTCGGTGCAGATGTCCGGCTCAGGGCCCGGTTCAGCGATCTTTCCAATGAAAATGTGAATGCCACCAAAGGGGACCCGGTACCCGTACTCAATTGAGTCGGCCTCGGGGCCCCAGCCTGTGTCGTCGATGTAGAGCTTGCCGCAACGACTCTTAGTCATCCGGCCTACAGCGTAGCCCTCGAGTCCTTCAAAGCGGCCCTCCAAGAACCGGAAACCATCGTGCGATAGCCCCACAGTGGGCGCCAACTGTCGTGGTTTTGTCACGGCAGATGTCCTAGAGAAAGGACTTAGTCGTGGAGCCATCGCAACGGGTTAGCTTGAAGGGGTTAAAACGGACATAGGGACGGGATAGAGTTTATACTAGTTCGGCCCCTTCGATGAAGGTAAAAGCCTACGTCTAGTTGTGATGGAATTGATGGGGTTTCGATGACTAGGGAGCAAAAAAGCTTCGCCTATGTCTCGAGTTGTTGTCTGTTGTCCTTGAACCGCCGCCGGGTCGTCCCCTTATATACACGGGTGACACCCGTCGGTTCATAGAGTCCCAACACCGGTCGATATTCGTATCCGGGTTGGTCTCTCCTTATTCCTAACTTACAATACAAGTTTATATACAAATTCCGGTTTACAGCTACAAGTCTTGAACCGGCTACGGGCCTTAGGCCCTCATCTGCCTTCTTGGGCTTTATCACTTCTGGAACTACTGATGAAGTTGACCCGGCCCAGATAGGCCGGTTTACGCCCAGCTGTAATATCCCCAACACCCATGCTGCACCTCGCCAAGTTCATGAACTGTCATTCCCCCCCCCCCTTAATAACGTGCCCGCTCTTTTTCTACCATGACTGAAGCACCTCGAGCTCATCGCCGTCCGCATCCCAAAGGATGACATGGAGCGCCTGCTCTGTGGCTGTACTGCACTCGAGTTCCTTCGTCTTCAGTTGATGAATTGGTTGAGTACCTTGCACGTCACCTCCAGTACTCACCGCACTATTTATGTGTGTTGCTGGTGCTGCAACGAGAGATCACAAAAGGTGGACCACAATATGGTCATCTAGGACACACCTTCACTTCAGAGATTACTTGTAGTTGATCAACAAGGTCCAACAAGAATCAATGTCATTTCTGCACCGAAATTGAAAGTGGTGGGCTACTCGTCTGTCAAATACTACAACTTTCAGGTACAACAGTCGCCTTATATACCTCTCCTTCCTCATGTCAACGTTATTTCTAGTTTTGAAGATGTATGTTCGTCTATCATCAAGCGAAGCTTCACCCAGACTCTGGGCACAGTGAAGGTCTTGGCACTAGAATCTGTCGTCCCCAACCTAGACCAAGTTTTCAGTTGCCTGAGATGCTTTCCGTGCCTGAAGAAGCTGTATATCGAGGTGATGTTCCTTTCCTGTTAAATTTTAACCAAAACGGAGTTCAATTTTTTGCACCTTTTCCCCAAGTTTACAATGACTATGTACTACAATTTTTGAAGGAAATTTGGAGGATTTTAGGACATACACCCCACCCCATATTGGTTGCTTCATTCATATGGTTACAATCGTCGATAAGCATTTCTCCTTTGGATTCATCTGTACTAGTTTTCCTAGGGAAATTTTTCATCCAATCCAACCTCTTGTGAATATGGCTACATGTTTCTAGATTGTAATCAAATTAATGCCCATGTTAATCATGACAGATCAAAGATGGCACGTTGGTGCATTTTACAAATCTTGCAAACCAAATGGGCGTGTAGCAGTGTTCAAAACTGCATGTAGGCACTAACACGTTCTCTTATTTTGCAGTGCATATTAGGCCCGATGGAAGATGTTGATAAAGACAATCACATCAAATGCCTGGATCTGCATCTCTCAAATATTACTTTGAACTCCTACTGAGGGACCCCACCGGAGATTACGCTCGCCATGTTCTTTATTGCCAGAGCAAAGGTGCTGAGGGTACTAAGGTTGAACACACATTTAATTAGGAAAGATCAACGGTATGATTACCAGAGGCAGCTGGTACTGCGGAATGGAAGTGCCTCCAAAAATGCCAAACTTCGTATTGGAAGAGCATATGGCAAAGCAATTGGAAGTTATTGTGTCAAACCCATACATGACTTGTCAGCGGCTGATCCCTTTTCAGAAATTACGCGGTTTGAAATGTTTGAATTTGGGCGTTGTAATCTTTGAATTTGAACCTTGCAATATTTATGATATTTGTTATATTGAACCGTTTCTGTTCTCTTGTCTCAATGCAAACAGTTCATCCGGGTGAACCGCATGTCGTACATCGCACACACCTTGATCTGGCTCACCGTTTCTTTTGTGTTGCCTAATCACAAACTGTTCATCCGAGTGAAGCGTATGCTGTGCATCGCACACACCATGATCTGGCTGACTGTTTCTTTTGTGTCGCCTGATCACAAATAGTTCATCCGAGTGAACCGTATGCTGTACATCGTACACGCCTTCATCGGGCTTCCCGTTTCTTTTGTTCAGCCTCATCGCAAACGGTTCATTGAACTGGACCGTATCCCCTGGATCGCACATGCAACTAAAATCTGAACCGTGTTTGATGCATCCTCCATTGCAAACGTTTTGCACCTTTTTGATGGGTTTTTTACATCCCCATTTCTGATTAATGCATCACACACAGTTTTGTGAAAGGGTCTCTGATCGTAGTGTCACGTTAGCAGCATCCTGCAGTAGTGTATGCCCTAGAGGCAATAATAAATTTGTTATTTATATTTCCTTATATCATGAAAAATGTTTATTATTCATGCTAGAATTGTATTAACCGGAAACTTGATACATGTGTGAATACATAGACAAAACAAAGTGTCCCTAGTATGCCACTACTAGACTAGTTCATTAATCAAAGATGGTTAAGTTTCCTAACCATAGACATGTGTTGTCATTTGATGAACGGGATCACATCATTGGGAGAATGATGCGATGGACAAGACCCATCCATTAGCTTAGCATAATGATCGTTACATTTTATTGCTATTGCTTTCTTCATGACTTATACATATTCCTTTGACTATGAGATTATGCAACTCCCGAATACTGGAGGAATACCTTGTGTGATATCAAACGTCACAACGTAACTGGGTGATTATAAAGATGCTCTACAGGTATCTCCGAAGGTGTTTGTTGGGTTGGCATAGATCGAGATTAGGATTTGTCACTCCGAGTATCGGAGAGGTAACTCTGGGCCCTCTCGGTAACGCACATCATGATAAGCCTTGCAAGCAATGTGACTAATGAGTTAGTTATGGGATGATACATTACGGAACGAGTATGAAGATACCGATGATCGAATCTCGGGCAAGTAACATACCGATGACAAAGGGAATAATGTATGTTGTCATTGCGGTTTGACCAATAAAGATCTTCGTAGAATATGTAGGAACCTGTATGAGCATCTAGGTTCTGCTGTTGGTTATTGATCGAAGATGTGTCTCGGTCATGTCTACATAGTTCTCGAACCCATAGGGTCCGCACGCTTAACATTCCATGGCGATTTGTATTATGAGTTATATTTTTTGGTGACCGAAGATTGTTTGGAGTCCTGGATGAGATCACGGACATGACGAGGAGTCGCGAAATGGTCGTGAGGTAAAGATTGATATATTGGACAATAGTATTCGAACACCGGAATGGTTCCGGAGTGCTTCGGGTATTTATCGGAGTACCGGGAGGTTACTGGAACCCCACAGGGGAAGTAATGGGCCACGTGGGCCTTGAGGGAGGCACACCAGCCCACAAGGGACTGGCGCTCCCCCACTTGGAAGGGTCCGAATTAGAGTGGGGAAGGGGGCGGCGCCCCCGTTTCCTTCTCCTTCCCCCCTTTCCCTCTCTAGTAAAAGGAAGGGGGTCCGAATTGGACTTGGAGTCCTAGTAGGACTCCTCCCCACTTGGGAGCACGCCTAGGCCGGCCTCCTCTACTCCTTTATATATGGGGGCAGGGGGCACCTCTAAGGCACATCAATTTTTCTTAGCCGTGTGCGGTGCCCCCCTCTACCGTTTACTCATCCGGTCATATTGTCGTAGTGCTTAGGCGAAGCCCTGCGCGGATCACTTCACCATCATCATCACCATGCCGTCGTGCTGACGAAACTCTCCCTCGACACTTTGTTGGATCAAGAGTTCGAGGGACGTCATCGAGCTGAACATGTGCAAAACTCGGAGGTGTCGTACGTTCGGTACTTGATCAGTTGAACAGAGAAGACGTTCGACTACATCAACCGCGTTAAACTAACGCTTCCGCTTTTGTTCTACGAGGGTACGTGGACACACTCTCCCCCTCTCGTTGTTATGTATCTCCTAGATAGATCATGCGTGATCATAGGAATTTTTTTGAAATTGCATGCTACGTTGCCCAACAGTGGCATCCGAGCCAGGTCTATGCGTAGATGATATGCACGAGTAGAACACAAAGAGTTGTGGGCGATCATAGTGATACTGCTTACCACCAATGTCTTATTTTGATTAGGCGGTATTGTTGGATGAAGCGGCCTGGACCAACCTTACATGTCCACGTTCATGAGACCGGTTCCACCGACAGACATGCAACTTGTTTTGCATAAAGGTGGCTGGCGGGTGTCTGTTTCTCCAACTTTAGTTGAATCAAATTTGAATACGGCCGGTCCTTGTTGAATGTTAAAATAGCAAACTTGATGAAACATCATTGTGGTTTTGAAGCGTAGGTAAGAACGGCTATTACTAGAAGTCCATAGCAGCCATGTAAAACTTGCAACAACAAAGTAGAGGACACCTAACTTGTTTTTGCAGGGCATGTTGTGATGTGATATGGTCAAGACATGATGTGATATACATTATTGTATGAGATGATCATGTTTTGTAAAAGTTATCAGCAACTGGCAAGAGCCTTATGCTTATCGCTTTATTGTATGAAATGCAATCACCAAGTAATTGCTTTACTTTATCACTATGCATTAGCGATAGTTGTAGAAGCAATAGTTGGTGAAACGACAACGACGCTATGATGGAGATCAAGGTGTCAAGCCGGTGACGATGGAGATCATAACGGTGCTTTGGAGATGGAGATCAAAGGCACAAGATGATGATGACCATATCATGTCGCATATTTTGATTGCATGTGATGTTTATCTTTTATGCATCTTATTTTGCTTAGTACGGCGGTAGCATTATAAGATGACCCCTCACTAAAATTTCAAGGTACAAGTGTTCTCCCTGAGTATGCACTGTTGCGACAGTTCATCGTGCCGAGACACCACATGATGATCGGGTGTGATAAGCTCTACGTTCACATACAGCGGGTGCAAGACAGTTTTGCACATGCGGAATACTTGGGTTAAACTTGAGGAGCCTAGCATGTACAAACATGGCCTCGGAACACTAAGACTGAAAGGTCGAATGTGAATCATATAGTAGATATGATCAAAATAGAGATGTTCACCATTAAAAACTACTCCATCTCGCGTGATGATCGGACATGGTTTAGTTGATATGGATCATGTGATCATTTAGATGACTCAAGGGATGTCTATCTAAGTGGGAGTTCTCAAGTAATATGATTAATTGAACTTAAATTTATCATGAACTTAGTCCTGATAGTTTTTGCATATCTATGTAGTTGATCAATGGCCCGTGCTACCATTCCCTTGAATTTTAATGCGTTCCTAGAGAAATCTAAGTTCAAAGATGATGGTAGCAACTACATGGACTGGGTCCATAACTTGAGGATTATCCTCATTGCTGCACAGAAGAATTATGTCCTTGATGCACCGCTATGTGAAAGGCCTACTACAGGAGCAACTATTGATGTTATGAACATCTGGCAAGCTCGATCTGATGACTACTCGATAGTTCAGTATGCCATGCTTTACGACTTAGAATCGGGACTTCAAAGATGTTTTGAACGTCATGAAACATATGAGATGTTCTAGGAGTTAAAGTTAATATTTCAAGCAAATGCCCGAGTTGAGAGATATGAAGTCTCCAACAAGTTCCATAGCTGCAATATGGAGGAGAACAGTTTTGTCAGTGAACGCATACTCAGAATGTCTGGGTACCATAGCCACTTGACTCAGCTGGGAGTTAATCTTCTGGATTATAGTGTTATTGATAGTGTTCTTCAATCACTGCCACCAAGCTACAAAGGCTTCGTGATGAACTATAATATGCAAGGGATGGAAAAGACTATTCCCAAGCTCTTCGCAATGCTCGAAGCCGCAGTGGTAGAAATCAAGAAGGAGCATCAAGTGTTGATGGTTAACAAGACCACTAGTTTCAAGAAAAAGGGCAAAGGAAAGAAGGGGAACTCTAAGAAGAATGGCAAGCAAGTTGCTACTCCCAGTAAGAAGCCCGAGTCTGGACCTAAGCCTGAAACTGAGTGCTTCTACTGCAAAGGGACTGGTCACTAGAAGCGGAACTGCCCCAAGTATTTGGCGGATAAGAAGGATGGCAAAGTGAACAAAGGTATATTTGATATACATGTTATTGATGTGTACCTTACTAATGCTCATAGTAGCGCCTGGGTATTTGATACTGGTTCTGTTGCTAATATTTGCAACTCAAAACAGGGGCTATAGATTAAACGAAGATTGGCTAAGGAAGCGGTGACGATGCGTGTCCAAAATGGTTCCAAGGTCGATGTGATCACCGTCGGCACGCTACCTCTACATCTACCTTCGAGATTAGTTTTAGACCTGAATAATTGTTATTTGGTGCCAAGCTTTCGCATGAACATCATATCTGGATCTTGTTTGATGCGAGACGGTTATTCATTTAAATCAGAGAATAATGGTTGTTCTATTTATATGAGTAATATCTTTTATGGTCATGCACCCTTGATGAGTGGTCTATTTTTGTTGAATCTCGATCATGGTGATACACATATTCATAATATTGATGCCAAAAGATGCAAAGTTGATAACGATAGTGCAACATATTTGTGGCACTGCCGTTTAGGTCATATTGGTGTAAAGCGCATGAAGAAACTCCATGCGGATGGACTTTTGGAATCACTTGATTATGAATCATATGATGCTTGTGAACCATGCCTCATGGGCAAGACGACTAAGACTCCGTTCTCCGGAACAATGAAGCAAGCAACTGACTTATTGAAAATAATACATACTGATGTATGCGGTCCGATGAGTGTTGAGGCTCGCGGCGGGTATCGTTATTTTCTGACCTTCATAGATGATTTGAGCAGATATGGGTATATCTACTTCATGAAACACAAGTCTGGAACATTTGAAAAGTTCAAAGAATTTCAGAGTGAAGTGGAAAATCATCATAACAAGAAAATAAAGTTTCTGTGATCTGATCGTGGAGGAGAATATTTGAGTTACGAGTTTGGTCTTCATTTAAAACAATGTGGAATAGTTTCGCAACTCACGCCACCTGGAACACCACAGTGTAATGGTGTGTCCGAACGTCGTAACCGTACTTTATTAGATATGGTGCTGTCTATGATGTCTCTTACCGATTTACCACTATCCTTTTGGGGTTATGCATTAGAGACAGACGCATTCACATTAAATAGGGCACCATCTAAATCCGTTGAGACAACACCGTACGAACTGTGGTTTGGCAAGAAACCTAAGCTGTTGTTTCTTAAAGTTTGGGGTTGTGATGCTTATGTGAAAAAGCTTCAGCTTGATAAGCTCAAACCCAAATCGGAGAAGTGCTCCTTCATAGGATACCCAAAAGAAACTATTGGGTACACCTTCTATCACAGATCCGAAGGCAAGATATTTTTTGCTAAGAATGGAACCTTTCTAGAGAAGGAGTTTCTCTCGAAAGAAGCGAGTGGGAGAAAAGTAGAACTTGATGAGGTATTCTACCTTCTCTTGAATTGGAAAATAGTTCATCACAGAAAACTGTTCCCGTGGTGCCTACACCAATTAGTGTGGAAGCTAATGATGATGATCATGAAACTTCAGATCAAGTTACTACCGAACCTCGTAGGTCAACCAGAGTACATTCTGCACTTGAGTGGTATGGTAATCCTATTCTAGAAGTCGTGTTACTAGACCATGACGAACCTATGAACTATGAGGAAGCGATGATGAGCCCAGGTTCCGCGAAATGGCTTGAGGCCATGAAATCTAAGTGGGATCCATGTATGAGAACAAAGTGTGGACTTTGGTTGACTTGCCCGATGATCGGCAAGCCATGGAGAATAAATGGGTCTTCAAGAAGAAGACTGACACTGATGGTAATGTTACTATCTACAAATCTCAACTTGTTGCAAAAGGTTTTCGACAAGTTCAAGGAGTTGACTACGATGAGACTTTCTCACCCGTAGCGATGCTTAAGTCTGTCTGAATCATGTTAGCAATTGCCGCATTTTATGATTATGAAATCTGGCGAATGGACGTCAAAACTGCATTCCTTAATGGATTTCTTAAAGAAGAGTTGTATATGATGCAACCAGAAGGTTTTGTCGATCCTAAAGGTGCTAACAAAGTGTGCATGCTCCAACGATCCATTTATGGACTGGTGCAAGCACCTCAGAGTTGGAATATACGCTTTGATAGTGCGATCAAAGCATATAGTTTTATACAGACTTTCGGAGAAGCCTGTATTTACAAGAAAGTGAGTGGGAGCTCTGTAGCGTTTCTAATATTATACGTGGATGACATATTATTGGTTGGAAATAATATTATACTTGAATAAGAATTTTTCAATGAAAGACCTCAGAAAAGCTGCTTATATATTGGGCAACAAGATCTATAGAGATAGATCAAGATGCTTAATTGGATTTTCACAAACCACATACCTTGATAAAGTTTTGAAGAACTTCAAAATGAATCAGTCAAAGAAAGGGTTCTTGCCTATGTTACAAGGTGTGAAGTTGAGTCAGACTCAATGCCCGACCACTGCACAAGATAGAGAGAAAATGAAAGTCATTCCCTATGCCTCCGCCATAGGTTCTATCATGTATGCAATGTTGTTTACCAGACCGGATGTGTGCCTTGCTATAAGTTTAGCAGGGAGGTACCAAAGTAATCGAGCAATGGATCACTGGACAGCGTTCAAGAACATCATGAAATACGTGAAAAGGACTAAGGATATGTTTCTCGTTTATGGAGGTGACAAAGAGCTCATCATAAATTGTTACGTTGATGCTAGCTTTCACACTGATCCGGATGACTCTAAGTCGCAAACCGGATACGTATTTATATTGAATGGTGGAGCTGTCAGTTGGTGCAGTTCCAAGCAAAGCGTCATGGCGAGATCTACCTGTGAAGTGGCGTACATAGCTGCTTCGGAAGCAGCAACTGAAGGAGTCTGGATGGAGGAGTTCATATCCGATCTAGGTGTAATACCTAGTGCATCGGGTCCAATGAAAATCTTTTGTGAAAATACTAGAGCAATTGCCTTGGCAAAGGAATTCGGATTTCATAAGAGAACCAAACACATCAAGAGACATAGAGATTTGCAAAATACACATGGATCTGAATGTTGCAGACCCGTTGACTAAGCCTCTTCCATGAGCAAAACATGATCAACACCAAGACTCGATGGGTGTTAGAATCATCACAATGTAATCTAGATTATTGACTCTAGTGCAAGTGGGAGACTAAAGGAAATATGCCCTAGAGGAAATAATAAAGTTGTTATTTATATTTCCTTATATCATGATAAATGTTTATTATTCATGCTAGAATTGTATTAACCAGAAACTTGATAAATGTGTGAATACATAGACAAAACAAAGTGTCCCTACTATGCCTCTACTAGACTAGCTCGTTAATCAAAGATGGTTAAGTTTCCTAACCATAGACATGCGTTGTCATTTGATGAATGGGATCACATCATTAGGAGAATGGTGTGATGGACAAGACCCATCCGTTAACTTAGCATAATGATCGTTAAATTTTATTGCTATTGCTTTCTTCATGACTTATACATATTCCTTTGACTATGAGATTATGGAACACCCGAATACCAGAGGAATACCTTGTATGCTATCAAACGTCACAACATAACTAGGTGATTATAAAGATGCTCTACAGTTATCTCCGAAGATGTTTGTTGGGTTGGCATAGATCGTGATTAGGATTTGTCACTCCGAGTATCGGAGAGGTATCGCTGGGCTCTCTCGGTAATGCACATCATGTAAGACTTGTAAGCAATGTGACTAATGAGTTAGTTACGGGATGATACATTACGGAACGAGTAAAGAGACTTGTCGGTAACGAGACTCAACTAGGTATGAAGATACCGACGATCGAATCTTGGGCAAGTAACATACCGATGAGAAAGGCAATAATGTATGTTGTCATTGCGGTTTGACCGATAAAGATCTTCGTAGAATATGTAGGAACCAATATGAGCAACCTGGTTCCGTTGTTGGTTATTGATCGGAGATGTGTCTCGGTCATGTGTACATAGTTCTCGAACCCGTAGGGTTCGCACGCTTAACGTTCGATGACAATTTGTATTATGAGTTATGTGTTTTGGTGACCGAAGATTGTTCGAAGTCCCAAATGAGATCACGGGCATGACGAGGAGTCTCAAAATGGTCGATAGGTAAAGATTAATATATTGGCGATAGTATTCGGACACCGGAATGGTTCCGGAGTGTTTCGGGTATTTATCGAAGTATCGGGAGGTTACCGGAATCCCTAGAGGAAGTAATGGACCACATGGGCCTTGGGAGGGAGGCACACGAGCCCACAAGGGGCTTGTGCGCCCCCCACTTGGAAGGGATCCGAATTGGTGTGGGAAGGGGGCGGCTCCCCCTTTCCTTCTCCTTCTCCTTCTCCTTCTCCTTCCCCCTTTCCCTCTCCGGTAAAAGGAAGGGGGGTCCGAATTGGACTTGGAGTCCTACTAGGACTCCTCCCCACTTGGGGGCGCACCTAGGACGGCCTCCTACCCTCTCCTACTTTATATACAGGGCAGCGGGCACCTCTAAGGCACATCAATTGTTCTTAGCAGTGTGTGGTGCCCCCCTCCACCGCTTACTCCTGCGGTCATATTGTCGTAGTGTTTAGGCGAAGCCCAGCGCGGATCAGTTCACCATCACCGTCACCATGCCGTCGTGCTGACGAAACTCTCCCTCGACACTTTGCTGGATCAAGAGTTCGAGGGATGTCATCGAGCTGAACGTGTGCAGAACTCGGAGATGTCATACGTTCGGTACTTGATCGATTGAATCGAGAAGACATTTGACTACATCAACCGTGTTAAATTAACGCTTCCGCTTTCAGTCTATGAGGGTACGTGGACACACTCTCCCCCTCCCATTGCTATGTATCTCCTAGATAGATCTTGCGTGATCGTAGGAATTTTTTTGAAATTGCATGCTACATTCCCCAACACACGGGAGGGTAGGACAAAAGATGTCATGCAAGTTCTTTCCATAAACACATATGACTATTTACGAAATACATGCCTACATTATATTTATGAACTGGAGCTAGTGTTGTATCGCCCTAGGCTATGACTGTCACATGATGAATATCATCCAACAAATTACCGATCCAATGCCTATGAATTTATCTTATATTGTTCTTGCTAAGTTACTACTGCTATCGTTACTGTTGCACTTGCTACAAAATACTGCTATCACTGTTACCGTTACTATCGCTGCTGTCACTACTATCAAAACTATCAAACTACTTTGCTACTGATCACTTTTCTGCAGATAATTAATCTCCAGGTGTGGTTGAATTGACAACTCAACTACTAATACTTGCAAATATTGTTTGGCTCCCCTTGTGTCGAATCTATAAATTTGGGTTGAATACTCTACCCTCGAAATCTGTTGCGATCCCCTATAGTTGTGGGTAATGAGTAACAATATCTTTCTCGCAGTCTATCTTAGCATTGATAGTGTTCAAGAAAGGACTACCAAATATAATGGGACAAAAGTCATCATGTGGAGAACCAAGACTAGAAAATCAGTAGGATATTTTATTTTCCCACACAAGACTTCAACATCTCTAACAATCCCAATTGGTGATATAGTATCTCTATTAGCAAGCTTAATAGTAACATCAATATCTTCTATTTCGGCAGGTGCAATATCATTCATAATTTCTTGATATAAAGTAAAAGGAATTGCACTCACACTAGCACCCACATCACATAAGGCACATCACATAAGGATAAGTGGTTTAAATATAAAGAAATTTTGAATGATATTGCACCTGCTGAGATAGAAGACATTGATGTTACTATTAAGCTTGCTAATAGAGATACTATATCGCCAATTGGGATTGTTAGAGATGTTGAAGTTTTGTGTGGGGAAATAAAGTACCCTACTGATTTTCTTGTTCTTGCTTCCCCACAAGATGATTTTTGTCCCATTATATTCGGCAAACCTTTCTTGAATATTGTTAATGCTAAGATAGACTACGAGAGATATATTGTCACTGTTGGTTTAGGGGATATGTCTCATGATTTTAATTTCTCTAAATTTCATAGACAACCCCATGATAAAGAATTGCCTAGTAAGGATGAAATTATTGGTCTTGCTTCTACTGTCGTGCCTTCTACTGATCCATTAGAACAATATTTGCTAGACGATGAAAATGATATGTTTATGAATGGAAAAAGGGAAATATATGAAATATTCTTTAATCAAGGGCCTGTTTTGAAACACAATTTGTCTATTGAAATCCTTGGGGATCACCCTCCACCCAAGGGTGATCCCGTGTTTGAGCTTAAACAATTACCGGATACTCTGAAATATGCTTATCTTGATGAAAAGAAGATATATCTTATTATTAGTGCTAAGCTTTCAGAGCATGAACAAAAATAAATTGTTGAAAACTCTGAAGAAGCACCGTGCCGCTATTAGATATACTCTGGATGATCTTAAGGGCATTAGTCCCACTCTATGCCAGCACAAAATTAATTTGGAGCATGATGCTAAACCAGTTGTTTATCACCAAAAACGGTTGAATCCTAAGATGAAAGAAGTGGTAAGAAATGAAATACTAAAGCTTCTGGAGGCAGGTATAATTTATCCTGTTGCTGATAGTAGATGGGTAAGTCCTGTTCATTGTGTACCTAAGAAGGAAGGTATTACTGTTGTTCCTAATGATAAGAATGAATTGATTCCACAAAGAATTGTTACAGGTTATAGAATGGTATTTGATTTCCGCAAATTAAACAAAGATACAAAGAAAGATCATTACCATCTACCTTTTATTGATCAAATTCTATAAAGACTATCCAAACATACACACTTTTTCTTTCTAGATGGTTATTATGGTTTCTCTCAAATACCCGTGTCAAAATCTGACCAAGAAAATACCACTTTTACTTGCCCTTTCGGTACTTTTGCTTATAGATGTATGCCTTTTGGTTTATGCAATGCACCTGCTACATTTCAAACATGTATGACTGCTACATTCTCTGCTTTTGTGAAAAGATTGTTGACGTTTTCATGGATGATTTCTCCATTTATGGAACTTCTTTTGATGATTGCTTAAGCAACCTTGATCGAGTTTTGCAGATATGTGAAGAAACTAATCTTGTCTTGAATTGGGAGAAGTGCCACTTTATGGTTAATGAAGGTATTGTCTTGGGGCATAAAATTTATGAAAGAGGTATTGAAGTTGATAAATCTAAAGTAGATGCTATTGAAAAGATGACGTGTCCTAAATATATCAAAGGTATAAGAACTTTCCTTGGTCATGCTGGTTTCTATAGGAGGTTTATTAAAGACTTCTCTAAAATTTCTAGGCCTCTCACTAATCTCGTGCAAAAAGATGTTCCTTTTGTTTTTGATGATGATTGTGTTGAAGCATTTTAAATACTCAAGAAAGCCTTGATCTGCACCTATTGTTCAACCACCTGACTGGAATTTACCCTTTGAAATTATGTGTGATGCTAGTGATTATGCTATTGGTGCTGTTCTAGGGCAAAGAGTTGATAAGAAGTTGAATTTCATTCATTATGCTAGTAAAACCCTAGACAGCGCCGAGAGAAATTATGTTACTACTGAAAAGGGAATTTTTAGCAGTTGTTTTTGCTTGTGATAAGTTCAGATCTTATATTGTTGATTCCAAAGTGACTGTTTACACTGATCATGCTACTATTAAATATCTTCTGGAAAAGAAAGATGCTAAACCTAGACTTATTAGATGGGTTCTCTTGCTACAAGAATTTGATTTGCATATTATTGATAGAAAGGGAGCTGAGAACCCCGATGCAAACAACTTGTCTAGGTTAGAAAATGTTCTTGATGACCCACTGCCTATTGATGATAGCTTTCCTGATGAACAATTAGCTGTCATAAATGCTTCTCGTAATACTCCTTGGTATGCTGATTATGCAAATTACATTGTTGCTAAATTTATACCACCTAGTTTCACATACCAGCAAAAAAAGTGTTTCTATGATTTAAGACATTACATTTGGGATGACCCACACCTTTATAAAGAAGGAGTAGATGGTGTTATTAGACGTTGTGTTCCTGAGCATGAAAAGGGACAGATCGTATGCAAGTGCCACTCCGAGTCTTACGGAGGACACCATGTTGGAGATAGAACTGCACACAAGGTATTGCAATCCGGTTTTTATTGGCCTACTCTCTTCAAGGATGCTCGTAAGTTTGTCTTATCTTGTGATGAATGCCAAAGAATCAGTAATATTAGTAGACATTAGGAAATGCCTATGAATTATTCACTTGTTATTGAACCATTTGATGTTTGGGGCTTTGATTATATGGGACCCTTTCCTTCCTCTAATGGATATACACATATTTTAGTTGTTGTTGATTACGTTACTAAGTGGGTAGAAGCTATTCCAACTAGTAGTGCTGATCATAACACTTCTATTAAAATGCTTAAAGAAGTTATTTTCCCGAGGTTTGGAGTTCCTAGGTATCTAATGACTGATGGTGGTTCACATTTTATTCATGGTGCTTTCCATAAAATGCTTGCTAAATACGATGTTAACCATAGAATTGCATCTCCATATCGTCCTCATTCTAGTGGTCAAGTAGAATTGAGAAATAGAGAGATTAAATTGATTTTACAATAGACTGTTAATAGATCTAGAAAGAATTGGTCTCAGAAACTTGATGATGCATTACAGGCTTATAGAACTGCTTATAAGAATCTTATGGGTATGTCTCCGTATAAAATGGTTTATGGAAAAGCTTGTCACTTACCTCTCGAACTAGGACATAAAACTTATTAGGCTATTAAATAGCTCAATTATGACTTCAAACTTGTCGGTGAGAAGAGGTTATTTGACATAAGCTCACTTGATGAATGGAGAACCCAAGCCTATGAGAATGTCAAGTTGTTTAAAGAAAAAGTTAAAAGATGGCATGAAAAAAGGATACAAAAGCGTGAGTCAAATGTAGGTGATCTTGTTTTGCTATATAACTCTCGTTTAAGATTTTTTTGCAGGAAAGCTTCTATCTAAATGGGAAGGTCCTTACATTATCGAGGAGGTCTATCGTTCTGGTGCCATCAAGATCAACGACGCCGAAGGCACAAATGCTAAGGTGGTAAACGGTCAAAGGATCAAACATTATGTCTCAGGTACTCCCATAAATATTGAGACCAATATTATTGACACCGTAACACCGGAGGAGTACCTAAGGGACACTTTCCTGAACGTTTCAGGCTCCGAAAAGGAATATGTATGTGGTACGGTAAGTAAACCGACTCCAAAACAGTTCTAATGGAAATTTTACTATATTTTGGAATATTTAAAAAATTAGGAAAATTAAAAGTAGTCTGAAAGAGACACGAGGCGACCACAAGGGTGGAGGGCGCGCCCTACCCCCCTGCCGCACCCCCTTCCTTGTGGCCACCTCATGTGCCCTCCGGACTCCATTTTCTTGCACAATACTTCTTTTGGTCGGTAAAAATTCATTATATGATATCCCGAAGGTTTTGACCACCGTACCATGACAATATCTCCTTTTTTGTTTTGAGCTATTTGTCTGGCAGATCTAGATCACCATGACATCTCCAAGCGCCCCCAAGGACAAGTGTTTCGAGAAGGTCATCAACCCCTACCTTGCGGGGGTGCTGTGACACCCTCAAGCAATTGAGATGCGTGAGGGGGTGCTGCACATCCGCGGTGTTGAGGGGGGGAACAAGACCGAAAGCATGGAGACAAGACTCGAAGCAATGGAGCGGCAAGTTTTCAAGTGCCAAGGGATGGTGGGACATGGACTCAACTCTAATCACATGATGATCGCGGAGTTCACCAACAATCCCAAGCTGGATGCCAAGAACATCAGGGAGGCCATCTTCAAGCTTCATGAGAAAATCGAGCATCTCCAAGCCCAGATCTACGACTTGCAAAACCAACACTGTGAGTATGAATACAGGTTTAAGAGGATGAGTTTGGCTGCAGATTTGAGCATCCCGGAGACTCGTTCATCTTTCTATGATGGTGAGCCTATGCCTTGGAAGATGGATGGCAAGCCTACATCATCAACAACTCCATCATCACCACCTCCGAAGAAAGAGACATAAATACATGGGTATGGGCACTCCCCTTGGCAACTGCCAAGCTTGGGGGAGGTGCTCCGGTATCGTATCACCATCACACCTTTACCTTTATCGTTTTTCTTAGTTTGGTCCTTTTGGTTATATCATGATCTAGTAGAATAAAGTTTTAGTATGATCTATCTTTGAGTTTTGTTTTGATCTCTATCTATGTAATCAATTACTTGAGTTTGAAAGTGCATTAAGTCGACTAGAGGGGGTGAATAGGCGATTTTTATGAATTCTTCACTAGGGAATTTCAGGGTGAGGAAATTCCTAAGAAAAGAACTACTTGCAGGGGAATAAGTACTCAGATGCAGACATGACATAACATAAGCATGGAATTCATGATGAATTGGGAACAAACACAGAGTACAAAAAGCGTAAGCACAAGATAAAACAGAATGAAGACAAAAAGACTGAAGAAATTGAACTGAGGAAATTGAGAATGTCTTCAGTCAAAGTCTTCAAACAGATATGAACAGGTACACAACACAGTAATGAAGAAATGAAAGGGTTGAGGAAATAGAACCAGTTAGCTCGGTGAAGACAAAGATTTGGTAGACCAGTTCCAACTGCTGTGACAGTTGTACGTCTGGTTAGAGCGGCTAGGTATTTAAACCTGAGGACGCATAGTCCCGGACACACAGTCCTCACCGTATTCTCCTTGAACTAAGGTCACACACACCTCGTCCAATCACTCGTGGTAAGTCTTCAGGTGACTTCCATACCTTCACAAACTCGGTCACCCGGTGATCCACAATTTCCTCTTGGATGTTGTAGACCATGACGCCTAACCACCCGGAGGATGCGCAGTCCTAAAAGTTAACAAGCGCCAGTTCCCCACAGGAAAAATCTCTTCAGTGATGCTCAATCACTTTGGTTCTTAGGTGTTTGGTTTGGAGTTTTGGGTTTTTCCTCACTTGATGATTTTCGCTCAAAGTCCTCGGAGGATGGGATGCTCTCAATGACAAGTGTCAGTTCTCGGGAGCAGCCAACCAGCTAGTGGTTGTAGGGGGCGGCTATTTATAGCCTAGGGAGCAGCCTGACATGATAAGACATAAATGCCCTTCAATGATATGACCGTTAGGTGGATAAGATATTTTGGGACAGCTGGCGCATAGCACAGCAACGGTCAGAAATTTGAGGTTCAAATTCCTCATGGCTATCATGTTCCTCACTTGCAGGCAATCCGCACTGGCAAATTCCTGACTCCTCAGTCAGAACAAATTCCACAGAGAGCAGAAGAACTTTGTCTCTGTCACTGAAGAAATTGACTGAACTGTATGAGATTTTCAATGGCTTCACTCGAAGGGATTGGTAGGTGCAGGATTTTGAGTTGAGCGTCACCTGGGAACTTTTCCTTAGTTTTACCTCGACCCCCTTTAACAGTACGGTGTTTCCTATGACTCAAGAAAGAGAAAATGAAACTAAGAAAACAAAAGTCTTCACGCTTCATGTTCCTCGCACGAATATCAAGTCTCCACTGTCACACCAATTTCTTCACTTTCAAAGTCTTCAGAAAGTCTTCAGAAGTCCAAAGTCTTCAGTTGAAGACATTCATTTTTAGGGGTCGACTTTCTCTGTAAATATCAAACTCCTCATAGACTTATAGACATGTGTACACTCACAAACGCATCAGTCCCTTAACCTATAAGTCTTCAATACACCAAAATCACTAAGGGGCACTAGATGCACTTAAAATCTCCCCATTTTTGGTGATTGATGACAATATAGGTTAAGTTTTCAACAAGGATAAACATATGAAGTGTAAATACTGATATTGAGCAATTTGATTGCAAGATATAGAAGAACTCACCCTGAAGATGTGTATAGTGAGGAATTTGCTTTTGAAGCAATGCAAATTTGAAGAGTAGAACCGTGGAGATCTCCCCCTATATCTTGTAATTCATACACGCATTTAACATCTGATATGAAGAATTTGAAATGCATGATGAAATATGGTGACTGATGTAATTCAGCATGCGAGCATTATCATACATGAGGAAATAGCATGTAGAAGAACATAGCAAAAGTACCAGACCATGATACGTCTCCAACGTATCTATAATTTTTGATTGCTCCATGCTATATTATCTTCTGTTTTGGACATTATTGGGCTTTATTATCCACTTTTATATTATTTTTGGGACTAACCTATTAACTGGAGGCCCAGCCCAGAATTGTTGTTTTTTTGCCTATTTTAGGGTTTCGAAGAAAAGGAATATCAAATGGAATGAAACCTTCGGGAACGTGATTTTTGGAACGAACAAGATCCAGGAGACTTGGACCCTACGTCAAGCAACCAACAGGGAAGCCACGAGGTAGGGGGCGCCCCCCCCCCCCCCCCCCCCCCAGGCGCGCCCTCCACCCTCGTGGGCCCCCTGTTGCTCCACCGACGTACTCCTTCCTCCTATATATACCTACGTACCCCCAAACGATCAGATACGGAGCCAAAACCCTAATTCCACCGCCGTAACTTTCTATATACACGAGATCCCATCTTGGGGCCTGTTCCGGAGCTCCGCCGGAGGGGGCATCGATCACGGAGGGCTTCTACATCATTACCATAGCATCTCCGATGAAGTGTGAGTAGTTTACCTCAGACCTTCGGGTCCATAGTTATTAGCTAGATGGCTTCTTCTCTCTTTTTGGATCTTAATACAAAGTTCTCCCCCTCTATTGTGGAGATCTATTCGATGTAATCTTCTTTTGCGGTGTGTTTGTTGAGACCGGTGAATTGTGGGTTTATGATCAAGTTTATCTATGAACAATATTTGAATCTTCTCTGAATTCTTTTATGTATGATTGGTTATCTTTGCAAGTCTCTTCGAATTATCAGTTTGGTTTGGCCTACTAGATTGATATTTCTTGCAATGGGAGAAGTGCTTAGCTTTGGGTTCAATCTTGCGGTGTCCTTTCCCAGTGACAATAGGGGCAGCAAGGCACGTATTGTATTGTTGCCATCGAGGATAACATGATGGGGTTTTTATCATATTGCATGAATTTATCCCTCTACATCATGTCATCTTGCTTAAAGCGTGACTCTGTTCCCTTGAACTTAATACTCTAGATGCATGCTAGATAGCGTTCGATGTGTGGAGTAATAGTAGTAGATGCAGGCAGGAGTCGGTCTACTTGTCTTGGGCGTGATGCCTATATACATGATCATACCTAGATATTCTCATAACTATGCTCAATTCTGTCAATTGTTCAACAGTAATTTGTTCACCCACCGTAAAATACTTATGCTCTTGAAAGAAGCCACTAGTGAAACCTATGGCCCCCAGGTCTATCTTCATCATATTAATGTTCCAACACTTAGTTGTTTTCATTGCCTTTTATTTTACTTTGCATCTTTATCATAAAAATACCAAAAATATTATCTTATCATATCTATCAGATCTCACTCTCGTGAGTGACCGTGTAGGGATTGACAACCCCTTATCGCGTTGGTTGCGAGGATTTATTTGTTTTGTGTAGGTGTGAGGGACTAGCGGGTAGCCTCCTACTGGATTGATACCTTGGTTCTCAAAAACTGAGGGAAATACTTACGCTACTTTGCTGCATCACCCTTTCCTCTTCAAGGGAAAACCAACGCAGTTCTCAAGAGGTAGCAAGAAGGATTTCTGGTGCCGTTGCCGGGGAGGTCTACGCAAAAGTCAACATACCAAGTACCCATCACAAACCCTTATCTCCCGTATTACATTATTTGCCATTTGCCTCTCGTTTTCCTCTTCCCCACTTCACCCTTTCCATTTTATTCGCCCTCTCTCTCTATCCTCCCTCTCTTTCTCTATTTGCCCTTTTTTTCCTCGTTCCTCGTTTGCTTGTGTGTTGGATTGCTTGCTTGTCACGATGGCTCAAGATAACACTCAATTGTGTGACTTTACCAATACCAACAACAATGATTTTATTAGCACTCTGATTGCTCCTCTTATCGATGCTGAATCTTGTGAAATTAATGATGCCTTGCTGAATCTTGTCATGAAAGATCCGTTTTCCGGCCTTCCTATTGAAGATGCCGCTACCCATCTAAATAGCTTCATTGATTTGTGTGATATGCAAAAGAAGAAATATGTGGACAATGATATTTTTAAATTGAAGCTATTTCCTTTTTCGCTTAGAGATCGTGCTAAAGCTTGGTTTTTGTCTTTGCCTAAACATAGTAGTGATTCTTGGAATAAGTGCAAAGATGCTTTTATCTCTAAGTATTTTCCTCCCGCTAAGATCATCTCTCTTAGAAATGATGTTATGAATTTTAAGCAACTTGATCATGAACATGTTGCACAAGCTTGGGAGAGGATGAAATTAATGATACGTAATTGCTCAACACATGGTTTGAATTTGTGGATGATTATACAAACTTTTTATGCCGGATTGAATTTTGCTTCTAGAAATCTTTTAGATTCGGCCGCGGGAGGCACTTTTATGGAAATCACTTTAGGAGAAGCTACTAAACTCCTAGATAATATTATGGTTAATTATTCTCAATGGCACACTAAAAGATCTACTAATAAGAAAGTGCATGCGATAGAAGAAATTAATGTTTTGAGTAGAAAGATGGATGAACTTATGAAATTATTTGCTAATAAAATTGTTTCTTACGATCCTAATGATATGCCTTTGTCTACTTTGATTGAGAATAATAATGAATCTATGGATGTGAATTTTGTTGGTAGGAATAATTTTGGTAACAACGCGTATAGAGGAAACTTTAATCCTAGGCTGTATCCTAGTAATTCCTCTAATAATTATGGTAATTCCTACAACAATTCTTATGGAAATTATAATAAGATGCCCTCGGATTTTGAATCTAATATTAAAGAATTTATTACTTCGCAAAAGAATTTCAATGCTTTGATTGAAGAAAAATTGCTTAAGATTGATGAGTTGGCTAGGAACGTTGATAGAATTTCTCTTGATGTTGATTCTTTGAAACTTAGATCTATTCCACCTAAGCATGATATCAATGAGTCTCTCAAAGCCATGAGAATTTCCATTGATGAGTGCAAAGAAAGAACCGCTAGTATGCGTGCTAAGAAAGATTCCTTTATAAGAGCGTGTTCTTCTATTTTCCATGATAATAAAGATGAAGATCTAAAAGTTATTGATGTGTCCCCTATTAAATCTTTGTTTTGCAATATGAATCTTGATAATGATGGGACTGATTATGATCCACCTTTACCTAGAAGGCGTTCCAAAAATTCAGAGTTTTTAGATCTTGATGCTAAATTTGATAAAAGTGGGATTGAAGAGATCAAAACTCTAGATGTTAATGAACCTACTATTTTGGATTTCAAGGAATTTAATTATGATAGATGCTCTTTGATAGATTGTATTTCCTTGTTAAAATCCATGCTAAATTCTCCTCATGCTTATAGTCAAAATAAAGCTTTCACTAAACATATCGTTGATGCTTTGATGCAATCTTATGAAGAAAAACTTGAGTTGAAAGTTTCTATCCCTAGAAAACTTTATGATGAGTGGGAACCAACTATTAAAATTAAAATTAAAGATCATGAATTCTATGCTTTGTGTGAGTTGGGTGCTAGTGTTTCCACGATTCCAAAGACTTTATGTGATTTGCTAGGTTTCCGTGATTTTGATGATTGCTCTCTAAACTTGCACCTTGCGGATTCCACTATTAAGAAACCTATGGGAATAATTAATAATGTTCTTATTGTTGCAAATAGGAATTATGTTACCGTAGATTTTATTGTTCTTGACATAGATTGCAATCCTTCATGTCATATTATTCTTGGTAGACCTTTCCTTAGAACGATTGGTGCAATTATTGATATGAAGAAAGGAAATATTAGATTCCAATTTCCGTTAAGGAAAGGCATGGAACACTTTTCTGGAAAGAAAATAAATTACCTTATGAATCTATTATGAGAGCCACTTATGGATTTCCTACCAAAGATGGCAATACCTAGATCTATCCTTGCTTTTTATGCCTAGCTAGGGGCGTTAAACGATAGCGCTTGTTGGAAGGCAACCCAATTTTATTTTTATTCCTTGCTTTTTTCTCCTGTTTAGTAATAAATAATTTATCTATACTCTGTTTTGGTTGTGTTTTGTGTTTAATTAGTGTTTGTGCCAAGTAGAACCGTTGGGAAGACTTGGGGAAAGTCTTTTTAATCTTGCTGTAAAAAACAGAAACTTTAGTGCTCAGGAGAACTGCTGCCATTTTTATTTCGAAAGTGATATTTAGTTAATAATTTTTGCAGACGATTAATAGATAAATTCCTCACGTCCATCAATTTATTTTAGAATTTTTGGGGTTCCAGATCTTGCGCTAGCTACAGATTACTACAGACTGTTCTGTTTTTGACAGATTCTGTTTTTCGTGTGTTGTTTACTTATTTTGATGAATCTATGGCTAGTAAAATAGTTTATAAACCATATAGAAGTTGGAATACAGTAGTTTTAACACCAATATAAATAAATAATGAGTTCATTACAGTACCTTGAAGTGGTGTTTTGTTTTCTTTCGCTATCGGAACTCACGAGATTTTCTACTTTAAGTTTTGTGTTGTGAAGATTTCAAGTTTTGGGTAAAGATTTGATGGATTATGGAACAAGGAGTGGCAAGAGCCTAAGCTTGGGGATGCCCATGGCACCCCAAAGATAATATAAGGACACCAAAAAGGCAAAGCTTGGGGATGCCCCAGAAGTCATCCCCTCTTTCGTCTACTTCTATCGGTAACTTTACTTGGAGCTATATTTTTATTCACCACATGATATGTGTTTTGCTTGGAGTGTCTTGTGTGATTTGAGTCTTTATTTTTTAGTTTTCCACAATAATCTTTGCTGTACACACCTTTTGAGAGAGAGACACATGATTCGGAAATTATTAGAATACTCTATGTGCTTCACTTATATCTTTTGAGTTATATAGTTTTTGCTCTAGTGCTTCACTTATATCTTTTAGAGCACGTCGGTGGATTTGTTTTATAGAAACTATTGATCTATCATGCTTCACTTAGATTATTTTGAGAGTCTTAAATAGCATGGTAATTTGCTTAAATAATCCTAATATGCTAGGTATACAAGATTAGTAAAACTTTCTTATGAGTGTGTTGAATACTAAGAGAAGTTTGAAACTTGATAATTGTTTTGAGATATGGAGATGGTGATATTAGAGTTGTGCTAGTTGAGTAGTTGTGAATTTGAGAAATGCTTGTGTTGAAGTTTGTGATTCCCGTAGCATGCACGTATGGTGAACCGTTATGTGATGAAGTCGGAGCATGATTTATTTATTGATTGTCTTCCTTATGAGTGGCGGTCGGGGACAGGCGATGGTCTTTTCCTACCAATCTATCCCCCTAGGAGCATGCGTGTAATACTTTGCTTTGATAACTTTTAGATCTGTGCAATAAGTATATGAGTTCTTTATGACTAATGTTGAGTCCATGGATCATACACACTTTTCTTCCTTCCACCATTGCTAGCCTCTCTAATACCGCGCACCTTTCGCCGGTATCATACACCCACCATATACCTTCGTCAAAACAGCCACCATACCTACCTATCATGGCATTTCCATAGCCATTCCAAGATATACGGCCATGCAACTTACCACCGTTCTGTTTATTATGACACACTTCATCATTGTCATATTGCTTTGCATGATCATGTAGTTGACATTGTATTTGTGGCAAAGCCACCGTTCATAATTCTTTCATACATGTCACTCTAGATTCATTGCATATCACGGTACACCGCCGGAGGCATTCACATAGAGTCATATTTTGTTCTAAGTATCGACTTGTAATTGTTGAGTTGTAAGTAAATAAAAGTGTGATGATCATCATTTTTAGAGCATTGTCCCAAGTGAGGAAAGGATGATGGAGACTATGATTCCCCCACAAGTCAGGATGAGACTTCGGACGAAAAAAATAAAAAAAGAGGCCATAAAAAAGGGGAAAGGCCCAAATAAAAAAAAGAAATATATGAGAGAAAAAGAGAGAAGGGACAATGCTACTATCCTTTTATCACACTTGTGCTTCAAAGTAGCACCATGATCTTCATGATAGAGAGTCTCCTATGATATCACTTTCATATACTAGTGGGAATTTTTCATTATAGAACTTGGCTTGTATATTCCAATGATGGGCTTCCTCAAAATGCCCTAGGTCTTCGTGAGCAAGAAAGTTGGATGCACACCCACTTAGTTTCTTTTTGAGCTTTCATATACTTATAGCTCTAGTGCATCCATTGCATGGCAATCCCTACTCACTCACATTGATATCTATTGATGGGCATCTCCATAGCCCGTTGATACGCCTAGTTGATGTGAGACAATCTTCTCCCTTTTTGTCTTCTCCACAACCACCTTTCTATTCCACCTATAGTGCTATGTCCATGGTTCACGCTCATGAATTGCGTGAAGATTGAAAAAGTTTTAGAATGTCAAAAGTATGAAACAATTGCTTGGCTTGTCATCGGGGTTGTGCATGATTTAAATACTTTGTGTGGTGAAGATAGAGCATAGCCAGACTATATGCTTTTGTAGGGATAACTTTCTTTGGCCATGTTATTTTGAGAAGACATAATTGCTTAGTTAGTATGCTTGAAGTATTACTATTTTTATGTCAATATTAAACTTTTATCTTGAATCTTTCGGATCTGAATATTCATGCCAAAATTAAGAAGAATTACTTTGAAATTATGCCAAGTAGCATTCCACATCAAAAATTATGTTTTTATCATTTACCTACTCGAGGACGAGCAGGAATTAAGCTTGGGGATGCTTGATACGTCTCCAACGTATATATAATTTTTGATTGCTCCATGCTATATTATCTTCTGCTTTGGACATTATTGGGCTTTATTATCCACTTTTATATTATTTTTGGGACTAACCTATTAACCGGAGGCCCAGCCCAGAATTGCTGTTTTTTCTATTTTAGGGTTTCGAAGAAAAGGAATATCAAACGGAGTTCAAACGGAATGAA
This sequence comes from Triticum urartu, assembly GCF_003073215.2. Taxonomy (NCBI): domain Eukaryota; kingdom Viridiplantae; phylum Streptophyta; class Magnoliopsida; order Poales; family Poaceae; genus Triticum; species Triticum urartu. The sequence goes on along the minus strand of NC_053023.1, from coordinate 398,771,866 downwards.
ACCTTCGGGAATGTGATTTTTGGAACGAACAAGATCCAGGAGACTTGGACCCTACGTCAAGCAACCAACAGGGAAGCCACGAGGTAGGGGGCGCGCCTCCCCCCCCCCCCGGCGCGCCCTCCACCCTCATGGGCCCCCTGTTGCTCCACCGACGTACTCCTTCCTCCTATATATACCTACGTACCCCCAAACAATCAGATACGGAGCCAAAACCCTAATTCCACCGCCGTAACTTTCTGTATCCATGAGATCCCATCTTGGGGCCTATTCCGGAGCTCCGCCGGAGGGGGCATCGATCACGGAGGGCTTCTACATCAACACCATAGCATCTCCGATGAAGTGTGAGTAGTTTACCTCAGACCTTCGGGTCCATAGTTATTAGCTAGATGGCTTCTTCTCTCTTTTTGGATCTCAATACAAAGTTCTCCCCCTCTCTTGTGGAGATCTATTCGATGTAATCTTCTTTTGCGGTGTGTTTGTTGAGACCGATGAATTGTGGGTTTATGATCAAGTTTATCTATGAACAATATTTGTATCTTCTCTGAATTCTTTTATGTATGATTGGTTATCTTTGCAAGTCTCTTTGATTTATCAGTTTGGTTTGGCCTACTAGATTGATCTTTCTTGCAATGGGAGAAGTGCTTAGCTTTGGGTTCAATCTTGCGGTGTCCTTTCCCAGTGACAGTAGGGGCAACAAGGCACGTATTGTATTGTTGCCATCGAGGATAACAAGATGGGATTTTTATCATATTGCATGAATTTATCCCTCTACATCATGTCATCTTGCTTAAAGCGTTACTCTATTCTCTTGAACTTAATACTCTATATGCATGCTGGATAGCGGTCGATGTGTGGAGTAATAGTAGTAGATGCAGACAGGAGTCGGTCTACTTGTCTTGGACGTGATGCCTATATACATGATCATACCTAGATATTCTCATAACTATGCTCAATTCTGTCAATTGCTCAAAAGTAATTTGTTCACCCACTGTAAAATACTTATGCTCTTGAAAGAAGCCACTAGTGAAACCTATGGCCCCCGGGTCTATCTTCATCATATTAATCTTCCAACACTTAGTTATTTTCATTGCCTTTTATTTTACTTTGCATCTTTATCATAAAAATACCAAAAATATTATCTTATCATATCTATCAGATCTCACTCTCGTAAGTGACCGTGTAGGGATTGACAACCCCTTATCGCGTTGGTTGCGAGGATTTATTTGTTTTGTGTAGGTGCGAGGGACTGGCGCGTAGCCTCCTACTGGATTGATACCTTGGTTCTCCAAAGCTAAGGGAAATACTTATGCTACTTTGTTGCATCATCCTTTCCTCTTCAAGGGAAAACCAACGCAGTGCTCAAGAGGTAGCAGACCACCATCGGGTTTAAGATTACAACTTGGTCCAACAAAGTCTTCAAAAAAACGAGAGTTGTAACTTAGCAAAAAACGCCCATATATATAGACCCGCTTGAAGACTAACTCACAATTTCTCCCCCTTTGTCATCGAATGACCAAAAGGGATGAGAAGTGAGAACTAACGCCCCTGGAGAATATCACGAAGACGATGGAGGAGCGCCAGCGTTGTTGGAGTCGGTTGTTGAAGTAGGGCCTGCCGTAGTGTCATCCAAATCTTCATGCTCATCTGTCTCACGAGATGAAGAATAGGAGCTAGCCACCAAGTGAGGAACTTTGGCCTTCTTGAATTTCTTCGAAGGTGGTTGTCGGTGTCAAAACCGGCAGATCTCAGGTAGGGGGTCCCGAACTGTGCGTCTAAGGCGGATGGTAACAGGAGGCAGGGGACACGATGTTTACCCAGGTTCGGGCCCTCTTGATGGAGGTAATACCCTACGTCCTGCTTGATTGTTCTTGATGATATGAATAGTACAAGAGTTGATCTACCACGAGATCAAAGAGGCTAAACCCTAGAAGCTAGCCTATGGTATGATTGTCTGTTGTCCTACAGACTAAAACCCTCTGGTTTATATAGACACTGGAGGAGGCTAGGGTTACACAAGGTCGGTTACAAAGGAGGAGATATACATATCTGTATTGCCTAGCTTGCCTTCCACGCCAAGTAGAGTCCCATCCGGACACGGGACGAAGTCTTCAAACTTGTATCTTCATAGTCCAATAGTCTGGCCAAAGGATATAGTCCGGCTGCCCGGAGACCCCCTAGTCCAGGACTCCCTCAGTAGCCCCTAAACCAGGCTTCAATGACGATGAGTCCGGCGCGTAGTGTTGTGTTCGGCATTGCAAGGCGGGTTCCTCCTCCGAATACACCATTGAAGATCTTGAATACAAGGATAGTGTCCGACCCTGCAAAATAAGTTCCACATACCACCGTAGAGAGAATAACATTTCCACGAATCTAATTTGTTGACACGTTTTGACAGCACGACATCATGCCATGGCCCGCTTTTTTTAACCAGCTCCGCACATATCACGAGGCGGTTTTCTTGACACGTCTTGTCAAAGCAGAGATCATGTTCCCCTTATCACGGGATTCTCATCAATACGGACATGGGTAACCCAACCGCGTCATCAATTACGGCGCCTGGGGAATAAGCGGTTTTGCTAGGCAAGTGGGGAGGCACATCGCCTCTTTCGCCCTTATAAAAGGGACAAAGATTTACTTTTTTCACCCACGCCTTCTTCCTCCTTGCTTACCCATTCCCCCACACTCGAGCTCTAGCGCCCAAGCTCACGTTCTTCTTCTCGAACCACTCCAAGTACGTCTGGAGCAGGAGGCAAGTGGATGGTCTCCTCCGTCACGGAGGAGAACATCAAAGAGTTACGGGAAGCCGGATACCTGGCTGCGGATATCGCGCACCGGCTGCCGAATGCGGGGCAAATCATCCCAACGCCCGAACCCCATGAGAGGGTATTTTTTCTTACCCATTTCGTCCGTGGACTGGGATTCCCTCTCCACCCATTTGTCCGTGGGCTCATGTTCTACTACGGGCTTGATTTTCATGATTTGGTCCCCAATTTCATCCTCAACATCTCAGCGTTTATCGTCCTGTGCGAGGCCTTCCTCCGCATTAGGCCCCACTTCGGCCTATGGCTAAAAACCTTCAATGTCAAACCGAAGGTGGTGGGAGGCCAGCAAGCAGAGTGCGGAGGCGCCATGGTGGGCAAGATGCCTAACGTCACCTGGCTCGAGGGCACCTATGTGGATACCATAAAGGGGTGGCAATCAGGGTGGTTCTACATCACCGAGCCGCGCGACTCCAACTGGGTGGCAGCCCCCAAATTTCGATCCGGAATCCCCACGCGGCTCACCTCCTGGAAAAAGAAGGGCATGTCCTGGGGTTCTTCGGTAGAGCTGACCGGACTCCAGACCTGCATCCAGAACATGACGAGCAGAAAAATCAAGCTTGTCAATGTGGTCCAGGTTATGCTCTTCCGCCGGATCCTTCCGTGCCAAAGACAGGCATTCAATTTGTGGGAGTTCGACTCGGCCAAGCACCAGACACTACGAGAGCTCTATGACACGACGCACAAGGACGTCTGGAGGGTGTTTTTCAAGAGCGCCGAGATGCCTCCCTCCCTCACCGAGGACCGCGGACTCAGCGCAAAGCGTCGTGCCAATTCGGTAGGTTTTTATATCTCTCAGGTTATTTATTTTCCCCAGTTTAGTTGTGTGCAGGATCTGAACTTCCATGTCATTAACAGGATTGGATAGAGACGGCGGAGCAGCTTCACAGCCCAGCCCCGCTGCCCGATGATCCTGCAAATGCTCTTCTGACGAAGATGCTGACTCCGGCACCCTACGAGGTGCCAAAAAAGAATACCAAGAAGAAGGTCGCGGGGACCCGAAAGGGTCTCCGACTCAAGGTTGTATCGGAGTCATCGGACGATGACTCCGACGCGCACTCCTCCCACGGAAATGAGGAGGAGAAAAGTTCTCCCCCCCCAGCCGGGGGAGACAAGAAAAGGAAGGCTGACCCATCCGGGGAGGCCGAAGGGTCCAAGGGAAGGACCCTCCCTCCAGACTACGCCACGACGGCCGCGGACTGCGGCGACGAGTGGCTACCCAGGGTCAAGCCCCTGGCGAAATCGTAAGTGTCCGGACACCGTAGTACTTCATGGTATGTTTTATTGTACTGCCTGCCCTCATGCCGAACATGATTATGCAGTCCGTCCCGAGCTCATCTTGACGTACCTTCATCGAGCGGTTCTTTGGACTCGTCGGATATGAACAGCGGTTCTCTTCCGATTGCTTCCACCTCTCGCCCTACGGTAAAGGCCGAGGTGTTGTCTGAAAAGGCATCGAGCCAAGGGGAGGTGGTCCTGGGGGCGCCTGACGGCGACTTCCCGGACCCTGGGTACCAAGGGAGCAAGGATCCTACGGGCTTCGAGTTCGGGCCCCAGCCGGACACTACACTGGAACCTTCGATGGTTCCGGACTCCGGCAGGCGGTCCCCCGTCAAGGGGGGCCAACCATCTGTGTCGGTGTCCTCTGTCCAACCAGAGGCACCGGACAACCTGCTGGAAGCGCTTCGCAGCGCTTCCATCGAAGAAGAGCACCGCACTATCATGAGTGTGGTGGTCGAGAAGGTTAGTCCGCCAAAAACGGACTGACCGAAGCTTGCGCCAGCCTCCTAACAGGCTTTGAGATAAGCAATCAAAATATAAGAAAATATTACCGCATAGATAGTAGCCCCTGATGCTCTGTTCGGCGTTCGCGAAGAAAAACTGAATAGAGGATCAAATGATAACTCAGGAGTCTAATTAGAGTATGTCTATGTGGATGTGCAGGCTTCACTGCTGGCTGCTGCCGCACGTACTGCGGAGGTCTCTGCGCTGAAGCACCCTGAAGCGGTCCGAGGACGAGCTCGGCCTTACCAAGAGGCAGCTCGAAGAGAGCAAAGGTAAAATATAGCCCTGTCTATATAGTTAAAAAGAAGTTCGGGTGTGAAGTAATAGCATCGTCATGAATTTGTCAGGGGCCACGACCGAGGTGGAGACCCTGAGGAAGGCGTTGTCTGAGGCCAAAGACAAAGCGGGCAAAGAACGCATTGAATGGGAGAAACAAGAAGCCCGAGTAGGCGAGGTGCAGCAAGAGCTCGAGGCTATTGCCAAAAAGCACGAGTCCTTGGAGCTTGACTCCTAGACGCGAGAGTCCGAGCTCGCGCAGGCGCTTGAAAGCGTCCGGAGCATCAAGGCCGAAGCCCACAAGGCCCTTCAGGAGATTGACGCGGTGAAGAAGATAGCAGTGGGTAAGGCATTCAATATGCAAAGCAAGCATGTGAAGGAGACTTTCCTTTTTCTTATCCGAGTTCGAAGCTCTCCAGGAGCGTTTGCAGATCTTCCCCGTAGTGTACTGGATGCCGCGGAGTTTTACTGCGCTGAGGAGGGGAGCTCAACGGAGAAGTTGTTCTGGCCTCAGTATACTGGGACCGAACACCCCGTGCCCTTGAGCGACTAGCTGAAGTAGTTGGTCGAGCTTCACAAGGCGGCCGAACAGGCCATGAGGGGCCTTAAAGTCCGGATGTGGCCTGGCGAGCCCCTGTCCGGTAGCTACTTCGGCCTGGTGAGGCGGCTAGTGGAAGCCTGCCCACGGCTTGAAGTCATCAAGCGGTCCGTCTGCATCGAGGGTGCACGCAGGGCTTTTGCCCGGGCGAAGGTGCACTGGGCAAAGCTGGACGTCGTGAAGCTGGTGAAGGAGGGGCCGCCGGAGGGCAAGGAGCATCGCTGCCCCAAAAATTATTATGAGAGTGTCCTGAAGGGTTCCTGCTTAGTGGCAGATGAGTGTGCCAAGGATGTAATTTTTGAATGAACATGCCATGTGATCATGTAATATTAAACGAGTTCGTTTGCGCCATGCGACGCTTTCTTAATTTAAAATATTACCTTCTGTGCGGCCGTTTATAAAATCTGAGAGTTGGCCAGTCGTCAGCTTCTACCCCCATGTAACTAGTACTGGGGTGTTCGGGATAAATCTGAACACTCTTTACCCCAATTTTGGGTCCTTCAAGGGAGGTGTTCAGCACAACGAACCAGGCAATCGGACTATAATGCTTTATCACTCCCACTTAGCCATAGAAGTCTATGATTTTAAATTGTAGCGACCCGACCCGAATGGATCAAGTCTCTGTGCTTAAGTGTCATCCCTGGATCGGTATGCTGACACACACAGTACTCGAAGGATTTATAACAAAGGTAAATCACATGTATAAATTAACGTAAATACTATTACCTCAATCCATATAGCGGAAGCAACAAGGTTGTGGATTCCCATCAACACCAACAGCAAAGTTGAGTGTAGAAATCGTAACTCTAACGTATCACTTACTCGTCGTAAGATAACCCTGCAACATGAGACGTTGCAGCCCGAAACAGGTCAGTACATTGAATGTACTGGCAAATTCACACCATAGAGAATAATGAATAATGACTATCACAACATGCATATTTGGCTGGTGGAAAAGCTCTATGGTTATAAGGTTTTTGCGTAAAGCCAATTTTTCCCTACTGCAAAGGAATAAATTTTATTTAACTATCATGGTGGTTGTTGAACATTGAGAATGGTTGACAGCATTCTCAATCCCAATTAAGTAACATCATTAAACCCAACAATATTCATTTAAAGTAACGTGATGAGATCAACAGGATAATCCAAGAACTAGATACTCAAGATGTCCATAACCAGGTACACGGCTAATCATGATTAGTTTGTACACTCTGCAGAGGTTTGCGCACTTTTCCCCACAAGACTCGATCGCCTCCGTTGGATTTCTCGCACTACATGGTGTTTGAGAAACGGATGACCGAGACATAGTCTTTCAGAAGCGCTAGCACCTTACGATCGGGTAGACCGGTACACCTACATCCCCTACATCTGCTAGTCTACCACTGTAAGAGTTCGCACAACTTAGTCAACTATGCCAGAGCCCATAATGGCTTGTGGATGCACACGGAAGTTTCTAGCATGAATGATCTTATGATCCCTTTGAGCCTGGGTGGCGGTCCGAAAAAAAACAGCAAGTCCTGATAGACATCAGGTGCCTCAATCCACCCAGATGTGTGTTTAAGTTGCCACCTTAGATAAACCATTAAATTATCAATCTCACATCTGTCATGGATATCACTCACCCAATCCATGTCTACTAGCATAGCATGGCATAATAAGCAAACGTAGAAGTAACTCCCAAAGGTTTCATAATAATACAGGTAATAGGTACTACCTCATCTACTTCCCATCCCACAATTTAATTAGATCCTAATCATGCAATGTGAGAGGATTGATCTAATGCAATAAAACATGGGTTGTAGAAAAGGTATGATCAAAGTGTTACTTTCCTGCAATGTTGATGAAGATGATTCGCACTCAAAACTCTTGATAGCTCTACTCGTCACACTCCGGTCAATCTATCGTAAGCAAGCAATAGTAACCACACATAAGCAATCACTCAAAAGATCGGGAAGAACGAAGAAAACAAATCGGAAAACATCGTAACCAAGAAAATAACTCTTGCAACATAAAACAATTTCTAACACTACCAAAATTATATGAATTTGGCCTTATTAGAATGTTTAGGTCAAGTGCTTCGATTTGCAAAAAGAATCAACTCAAACGGAGCTACGAAACTCAAGTTATGATCAAATGAAGTTTGAATTCAAATCTGACGAAGTTTGAATTCAAATCTGATCTAATTCAAATTTTAAACTTTTCAAAAACATGTTTGAGTTTATATGGATAGAGGAGATCATAACGAAGACGTGGGCGTTGGTTTCGTTGGATTTGGACTAACGAGTAAAAAGTTATAGTCGTTTGAAGTACAGGGACTAACTGTGAAGAAGTATTCACATCTAGGTCCCTGGCCGAAATTAAACAGAAAACGAAATACTAAATAACGAACGCTCGTTTATAAGATCAAAACAGTGGACGTTCGCTGTTTAATAAAACCTAAAAAAACAGATCTAGTCTAGGTTTTAAAAAAACCGAACTTAAAATAAAACCGGATCGGACCGGGCGGGTTTTACCGGTCCACGGCGGGTCAACGGCACGGCGACGGCGGCGGTTTCCGACGAGGCGAGGCGACGGCGAGCGGCCACGGCGGCGCGCGGCAAGCGGCGCGAGGCAGCGGGCGAGGGCAGCGGTGGCGAAGCAAGGCGGCGGCGCAGGCGAGCGGGCGGCGCAGCAGCAGCGGCGAAGGGCGCGGCGAGGCGGCGGGCAGCGGCGCGGATCTGCGGCGGCGCGGGAGTGCGAGGGAGGAGAGAGAGGCGGGGCCCGGGGCGGCGGCTTTATAGTAGGGGAGGGGAGGGTGGCCTTGGAGGAGGGGTAAGGCGGCGGGACTTCCGTGGAGGCCACGGCACGGCGACGTGCTGCTCGGGAGTCCCTCCCGAGCTCGGGGACGATGAGGAGGTGGGCTGGGCCGCGGCCTGGGAGCTGGGCCGGCCCAGTCGGCGGCGGGGAGTAGAGAGAGGAAGAGCAGTGCTGGGCTTCGGCCTGGCACTGTTTTCTTTTCTTTTTTTTAAACACAGACAAATGAAAATAAAACAAAAGCAAATAAAATATTATATAGGCATATAATATATCAAAAATTTTAGAAAAAGATTTTCTACACGGTGAACATTTTTCTAGCATTAAATAAAATACACACAAATTCTAATAATTCAAAGAGTGCTACTGGTCTATTAAAATCCAACTAAAATCATTTAAAAAAATACCAAAATGATTTCAAATTAATTTTTCTCCAATTTTCTATTGTAGGGAATCATGTTACCCTAATTTCCATATATTTTATTTTTGGAGAAAAATAATTTGAATAAAACTCAAATAAATCCAAATTGAAAATAAATTCAAAAGAACTTTGAATTTAATTCTTTGAAACTCCCAACTCATATTTCATAATTTGAAGAAGTCATTTTATCTTCTCTCGTGAAAATCATTGAGTTGCATAAAGTTTCTGAATTGGAAAATATTTCCCAATGGAATTCAAATATTTTTCAAACACCCTTTTCATTTTAAATGGAAGAAGTCATGTCATCTTCTCTCTAGGGTTTTGTGTTGAAAAGAATTTGAATTCATGGAGATCATAAAAGCAAATATGAAAGTTTGGGAAAGTCCTTTTATTCCCTCTCATTTAACTTTCAAAAGTTTCGAATTCACTCACTTTCAGACAATCAATCAAACAATCAATCAAATCTATCTATTTATTATAACATTCCAAAATTTAGAATTTTGGGATGTTACAAGAATTTTGGGATGTTACAAACCTACCACCCTTAAAAGGAATCTCGTCCTCGAGATTCGGAGAGGCTAGCAAGAAAAGGTTAGGGTTTGGGGTCTTCTCAAAATCCATCAATCGTCTCCGGGGTCTGGGGTGCTACCACCCTTAGAGCATGGTTACGGTTCTATCAAAACTCATATACTCCATCCTTATTCTTGACAGTGTCGGTCTTCTCAGATCTTCAGGATAATTCCTTATCCGGCTCTTCCAGTAGTGGCATAACCTTTTCCTCAATTCTTCTGTCCTTTCCTCTTGGTAAGGTTATTCCGAGATTGGGTCTTCTTAGCTGACGGGTCTGGCGCCAAAACTAAACAACTATCGATATCTCATGGTGGTCAACAATTTGTGGTTTCTCCTGCAGGAAATGGGTCTGGGTGATCCTCACCGTATAACCTACGGTTGGCAAAGCTGCCTTGTACAAGGGAAAAATACCTATACCATTCTAAGGTTTAACAAGGTTTAATATCGTCGTCTCTCTACTATAGGCAAGTCACTCAGATTTACCATCCCATATAGCAAGGCGAATAATAAGAGTAAGTCGGTATGGTGATCAATCCATCCCGCACCCAAATCATTACCCTGTATATGGTTTAGCGAATCTCGCATTCTAACACTCAGTCATCCTCACAAGCATTGCAGAATTTCTCTTGTCGACGAACCAAGTTCGGAATAATCCATTGATTCTGCAAGCCAGACAAACATCTATCGTTCCTTCACAACTCTCAGGTTTTGCGTTACTCCTATAAGATCGTCTGTCGACAAAGGTATATCCACGTCCAGGGTTTTTCCTTCAGCAAGAATGTGCTTGCTTCTTCGCAGGTCCTGGGCCTATGGGTTATGGCCCATCTTATTACTTGCAAACCTTGAACTCATCATTGGGCAACTGGTCATTATTCCAACTTCCAACTTCCTAGTATTCTTAAATCCATCCAATTGTATTGTCTTCCTTCCTTATATTGGCACCAATCTAGGACATGATTACTCCGACTCATCATGGAGTTCCCATTGATCCATATTTCAGACATCATACCTCCTTTATATCCAATAGTAATTTATCTCTCCATCCTCGTGGGATATCCCTCATACCGAGATATAAACTTATACTTATGGAGTCCATATTCCACTTCGTGGAACATCATTATCCTTTCCGCGGTCAAGTTTCCTTACAGGGGAATATTGGCCATCTCTGCTTGGCACTTCTTCAACTGGGAAACGTGAAACACATCTTGAACTCCTGACAGTCCTTCGGGTAACTCCAACTTGTAGGCCACTTCTCTCATATGCTCCAAAACTCGGTATGGTCCTACATATCTCGGGGCTAACTTTACCTTAACTCCAATTCGTTTAACTCATCGCAGAGGGAACACATGAAGACATGCTCTGTCTCCAATTTCATAGACTACCTCCTTGAGTTTTTGAGTCTACATAACTCTTCTGCCTGGACTGAGCTACCTTCAGTCGATCTCGAATCAACTTAACATTCTCTTCTGACTCCTTTGATCACCTTTGGTCCAAACAACTGACGGTCTCCAACTTCATCCCACATACTCTTGGGGTATCACACATATCAAGACAAAACTCGTATTCATTTTGTCCAAAATCCATTACAGGGTACTACCACCCTTAAAATGCACAAATCTTCCATAGACCATATTTCTCTTATCCTCAAAAATGGTCAAAATCCTTCTTCATAGAGTAAAAACTCATAAAATCCATATCAGTACCAACGATGCAACTTTATTCACTCTCAATTAATTACAATCTCTCGCTTTTCCATTACATGTCTCAACTCAACACCTCAAGAAAATGTTCTCACTTCTACTACTCCATTACTTTTGTTGCAAACTCAACTACCTAGCACAAGTTTCCTTCTCCTTGGGGCATTCTCTGGCAAAGTGCCCTGCTCCATTACCACTAAAACATATTACTTCTGACAAGTATCGAGGTTTCCTTTTTGGGCAATTGTTGAGGTAGTGCCCTGACTCCTTGCACCTGTAACAGGTGATATGACTCAGGTCCTTCCTGGAATCCAATCGGTTTCTCTTCCTGGACTTTTCCATTCCAATCAGGGCTTCTATTTCCTGTGGGTCATATTCTACTTCCTCTGTCGAGAATTCTACTAGATCCCCATTCAAACAATTTTGGGAGATGTGCCCTTCTTCTCCACATGAATAGCATGACTTAGTGCAGGGTTTACTCGGGTCTTCTTTAGGTGTGTCCTCCACCTCTTCCTTCATCACAGTTTCTTCTAAAATTCCCATAAGGGCTCCTTTCATTTCTTCTTTCTTCTGCTGGATGGTTCGTTGTACCATGGGGTAAATGTGACACTGAGTAGGATAGTGGGTAATCCCTTCACACAAGAAACAAGTAATCTGCCTATTTGGGCATTCTTCAACTGGGTGACTTCCTTCACAATTAGGGCATTCATCCTTGTGTTCTTTATGGGTGTGCCCGATTTCTCCACAAATCTTGCATGCATAAGTTTTCTTCATATCCTTTCCATAAGGCTTCAACTTCTGGGACACAAACTGAGACTTTGGCAAAGTCAACTTAAATTCCTTCCAAGTGGTTACTCCTTGCCATCCATTGATGGTTTGGTACATCCTCCACCAAGTAGCAGCACCTCTTTCAAAGCACTGAAGAGCATGCTAGGTCATATCATGTCCAACTATAGGGTTATTCTCCATGTGATCCTCCATGTTCTGAATCCATCGGTCTGCCTCCAACTGACTCATCGGTCCAGAAAATATAAGCTTATCTCCATTCATCCTCTATTGGGTCCATGGGTTTTGGGGTGAGATAAGAGAGATCAAGAGGGATGCACACAATACAAACAAAAGTTTTGAAAAGACAGATTTTATTTGTGGCCGTCGGGAAAAACATCAAACAAATGACAGCTCACAAACGTCGCATCTAACGTAGGTATATAATAGGGGTTTGGTCTTCTAAAGGTCAATAAATCTTCAACGTCTCCAAATTCTTCAAACCTTGTTCATGCCTCCAATGGCTTCTTCCGATCATGCTTGTCCTTCTCAAGTTCTTTTGCCAGATCAATCTCTGTTGGCGTGAAATCTCTTGTGACATCCTTTAATATTCCGGAGTTGCATTTCAAACTTCTGGTTTCAACATCCTTCACATGAACCATGTTCCTACTGTCCTTCAGTTCCTGACAATTCTCCGGTATCTCGGGGTTGCAGCTCCTCCAGCTTGTCTACTCTCATCTTCAGGATCCTGAGTTCCTCACGAAATGCTCCTTGTCAAAATACAGCTTCTTGTAGCTTTAAACTTCTTGATGTACTACTCCAGATCTTGGTGATACACCAGCTAAGTTTAAAACTGCATCCTTTGCTGATAGATGCTCCATCAGCCTTCTACCATCCAATCCTTCCGAAGGAATGCATGTTTAGCTCAGCTCGGTGACCACAGTATCAATGGTGATGACATCACGGATAACCGTGTTTCTGCCCTTGTCATTGCCATGAGCTATCTTGCCAGTTGATATCTCCCGCCTTAGGGTTTTCTTGACAAAACTTTGAGCTCTCAACTCTCCATGTTTCAGTCTTTCTCCGATACACCTTGATCTCGGGTATTGACAACTTCCATAGTCTGCCAAGTTCCATAAGGGTAGCCTTCCTAGGTCATACAAATCTGGGAATTCTTCAGAGCCTACAAATTCCACTTGTCTTCGGTTGCACGGAAAATACTCTTCATTCTGAAGTGGTCTCGGTTGTCCGATATCTTGTACATCTTGGAGTGGTCTCATTAGTCGAATCTTCGTGTGGTCAAAAGGGGAAAGGGGTATGGTCTCACTAAAGGGAATTTTTTTTGAATAAGCTCAAAAGAGAAGAGAGGTAAAAGATCTTTTTGAAAGGGAAAGTTGTAGAGAAAAATCTTTGCTATGGGCTTGCCAGTTTCTAGGGTCACGTCCTACAGTCAACATGTGCTCTGATACCATCTTGTAACGACCCGACCCGAATGGATCAAGTCTCTGTGCTTAAGTGTCATCCCTGGATCGGTATGCTGACACACACAGTACTCAAAGGATTTATAACAAAGGTAAATCACATGTATAAATTAACGTAAATACTATTACCTCAATCCATATAGCGGAAGCAACAAGGTTGTGGATTCCCATCAACACCAACAGCAAAGTTGAGTGTAGAAATCGTAACCCTAACGTATCACTTACTCGTCGTAAGATAACCCTGCAACATGAGACGTTGCAGCCCGAAACGGGTCAGTACATTGAATGTACTGGCAAATTCACACCATAGAGAATAATGAATAATGACTATCACAACATGCATATTTGGCTGGTGGAAAAGCTCTATGGTTATAAGGTTTTTGCGTAAAGCCAATTTTTCCCTACTGCAAAGGAATAAATTTTATTTAACTATCATGGTGGTTGTTGAACATTGACAATGGTTGACAGCATTCTCAATCCCAATTAAGTAACATCATTAAACCCAACAATATTCATTTAAAGTAACATGATGAGATCAACAGGATAATCCAAGAACTAGATACTCAAGATGTCCATAACCGGGGACACGGCTAATCATGATTAGTTTGTACACTCTGCAGAGGTTTGCGCACTTTTCCCCACAAGACTCGATCGCCTCCGTTGGATTTCTCGCACTACATGGTGTTTGAGAAACGGATGACCGAGACATAGTCTTTCAGAAGCGCTAGCACCTTACGATCGGGTAGACCGGTACACCTACATCCCCTACATCTGCTAGTCTACCACTGTAAGATTTCGCACAACTTAGTCAACTATGCTAGAGCCCATAATGGCTTGTGGCTGCACACGGAAGTTTCTAGCATGAATGATCTTATGATCCCTTTGAGCCTGGGTGGCGGTCCGAAAAAAACAGGCAAGTCCTGATAGACATCAGGTGCCTCAATCCACCCAGATGTGTGTTTAAGTTGCCACCTTAGATAAACCATTAAATTATCAATCTCACATCTGTCATGGATATCACTCACCCAATCCACGTCTACTAGCATAGCATGGCATAATAAGCAAACGTAGAAGTAACTCCCAAAGGTTTCATAATAATACAGGTAATAGGTACTACCTCATCTACTTCACATCCCACAATTTAATTAGATCCTAATCATGCAATGTGAGAGGATTGATCTAATGCAATAAAACATGGGTTGTAGAAAAGGTATGATCAAAGTGTTACTTGCCTGCAATGTTGATGAAGATGATTCGCACTCAAAACTCTTGATAGCTCTACTCGTCACACTCCGGTCAATCTATCGTAAGCAAGCAATAGTAACCACACATAAGCAATCACTCAAAAGATCGGGAAGAACGAAGAAAACAAATCGGAAAACAATCAAAACCAAGCAAATAACTCTTGCAACATAAAACAATTTCTAACAGTACCAAAATTATATGAATTTGGCCTTATGAGAATGTTTAGGTCAAGAGCTTCGATTTGCAAAAAGAATCAACTCAAACGGAGCTACGAAACTCAAGTTATGATCAAATGAAGTTTGAATTCAAATCTGATCTAATTCAAATTTTAAAATTTTCAAAAACATGTTTGAGTTGGATTAATGGATAGAGGAGATCATAACGAAGAAGTGGGCGTTGGTTTCGTTGGATTTGGACTAACGAGTAAAAAGTTATAGTCGTTTGAAGTACAGGGACTAAACTGTGAAGAATTATTCACATCTAGGTCCCTGGCCGAAAAAACAGAAAGAAAACTAAATAACGAACGCTCGTTTATAAGATCAAAACAGTGGACGTTCGCTGTTTAATAAAACCTAAAAAAACAGATCTAGTCTAGGTTTTTTAAAAAACGAACTTAAAATAAAACCGGATCGGACCGGGCGGGTTTTACCGGTCCACGGCGGGTCAACGGCAAGGCGGCGGTTTCCGGCGAGGCGAGGCGAGGCGACGGCGAGCGGCCACGGCGGCGCGCGGGCAAGCGACGGAGGCGCGGGCAGCGAGCATGGTGCGAAGCAAGGCGGCGGCGCAGGCGAGCGGGCGGCGCAGCAGCAGCGGCGAAGGGCGCGGCGAGGCGGCGGGCAGCGGCGCGGATCTGCGGCGGCGCGGGAGTGCGAGGGAGGAGAGAGAGGCGGGGCCCGGGGCGGCGGCTTTATAGTAGGGGAGGGGAGGGGTGGCCTTGGAGGAGGGGTAAGGCGGCGGCTTCCGTGGAGGCCACGGCACGGCGGCGTGCTGGCTCGGGAGTCCCTCCCGAGCTCGGGGACGATGAGGAGGTGGGCTGGGCCGCGGCCTGGGCTGGGCCGGCCGTGGCGCGGGGAGAGAGAGAGGGAGAGCAGTGCTGGGCTTCGGCCTGGCACTGTTCGGAGAGTTTTTTAAAAAAAACAGACAAATGAAAATAAAACAAAAGCAAATAAAATATTATATAGGCATATTATATATCAAAATTTTCAGAAAAAGATTTTCTACACGGTGAACATTTTTAGCATTAAATAAAATACACACAATTCTAATAATTCAAAGAGTGCTACTGGTCTATTAAAATCCAACAAAATCATTTTAAAAATACCAAAATGATTTCAAATTAATTTTTCTCCAATTTTCTATTGTAGGGAATCATGTTACCCTAATTTCCATATATTTTATTTTTGGAGAAAAATAATTTGAATAAAACTCAAATAAATCCAAATTGAAAATTAAATTCCAAAAGACTTTGAATTTAATTCTTTGAAACTCCCAACTCATATTTCATAATTTGAAGAAGTCATTTTATCTTCTCTCGTGAAAATCATTGAGTTGCATAAAGTTTCTGAATTGGAAAATATTTCCCAATGGAATTCAAATATTTTTCAAACACCCTTTTCATTTTAAATGGAAGAAGTCATGTCATCTTCTCTCTAGGGTTTTGTGTTGAAAAGAATTTGAATTCATGGAGATCATAAAAGCAAATATGAAAGTTTGGGAAAGTCCTTTTATTCCCTCTCATTTAACTTTCAAAAGTTTCAAATTCACTCACTTTCAGACAATCAATCAAACAATCAATCAAATCTATCTATTTATTATAACATTCCAAAATTTAGAATTTTGGGATGTTACATAAATTTGTGGCGAAGCCCCTGGTATTCGGTGGGCCGAATTTGGGGCGCTATACATGCCTAAGCCGGACAAGGCCGACTCCTCGCCTGAAGCGGAAAAAGTCTTTAAGGACTTGAGACCTCTCGAACAGCGACCTGTCTCTCGCCTTATAATGATAGTCAGTTTTTAGCTTTCTCTACTGAGGTGCTCGTCCGGAAGAACCGGGACCCAATCGCAGTAGTTCTCCCACCGCTAACTTAGCCGATATAGCGGAACGTAAGGTACCAAAGCGTGGGAGCCGGGCAACCCAACATTTGACCAAAGACATGATTCGGAGCTGATGCATATAATGTTATAAGTTCGGGGTGCCGCACTGTCGAAAGTGTTCGGACTTCTTGCGCCGCATTATGGGGTAAACGAGGACCCCTGGCGAACTAACTGCACCCGCACGTGCGGGTGCGGATTGTCGTAAATGGACATATATAAGAGAAAGAGAAAAACTTAAAGAATGCAATGACAGATTAATGATATGCATTGTTATTTAAATGATACGTCGAAGCGTACTTGGTACAAGTAGTGCAATAAGCATAAAGGAGGACAATTCGAAATGTCCTATCCCAGGGCAAGCTGCGCATAAAATAGTGAAAAGCGGGTATATCAATTATTACTAGAGACCACCTGGCAGTTCCCGTGTTCATCTTAGCTTCTTGCTGCCTTGGTTGTTGCTTCCGGAATGTGTCCGGCAATCGTACTTCCGGGAAGGGCTTCCAGAGAGTTAGGCCCTGAAAGAGAAAAGGAATGTCGAAGGTATACAGTCCCTAGTGTGGTTAAGCCACAATGTGGGGTGTGTCCTGATCGTGCCCCTGCCTACGTCCATGGTATTTTTAATGTGTAGTTATGTACGCGCGGCATGGATTTCGTCGCTTCACTGGGACTGGGACGGGGGCCGAATTGCTAGACGAGCTCTGACCGTGCCAGGCGATCCTGTTGCAGCTTGTTCCGGACTCGCTTGAAGGTGTCCGGGGGGCGTGACATCGAATGAGTGGTCTGCCTGAACAGGTTGCTTTGTGCCTCTGCTGCAAGGGCCACAGTGTGCTCTTCCATACGGAGCGAGCGTTCTGTGTTTCCATTTACTGTTATGACCCCGTGAGGTCCTGGCATCTTGAGCTTGAGGTATGCGTAATGCGGCACTACATTGAATTTTGCAAATGATGTCCGTCTGAGCAGTGCATGATAGCCAATGCGAAAAGGGACGATGTCGAAGATTAACTCTTCGCTTTGGAAGTTATCCGGTGATCCGAAGACCACTTCCAGTGTGATTGAGCCTGTGCAATGGGCCTCTACACCTGGGATGACGCCTTTAAAGGTGGTTTTGCTGGGTTTGATCCTTGAGGGATCGATACCCATTTTCGCACTATATCCTGATAAAGCAGGTTTAGGCTGCTGCCGCCGTCCATAAGGACTCGAGTGAGGTGAAATCCGTCAATGATGGGGTCTAGGACCAGTGCGGCGGATCCGCCATGATGGATGCTAGTGGGGTCCGACGGTAGAGTTATGTCATGCTCGTTGCGACCGTGCGGCACGTCCGGCATGGGCTCGAATCCGTCGAAGATCAAGTCTCCGCGGATGTCGGCCATGTAGTTCAAGTTTCCAAATCTGACCTGATGGCCAGGGGTGTACTTTCGATTTGCTCCAGATGGTCAAGCGAACTGGCCCGCAGTGCAAAGCCGCCGAATATGAAGATCTGTCCGGGGAGGAAGCCTCACCCTGGACCGCATCGCTAGCGATGATCGAAGGAGCCATCAAGCCTTACGGTGACGACACGTGGAACTCTCAATGAAAGCACCAATGTCGGTGTCAAAACCGGCGGATCTCGGGTAGGGGGTCCCGAACTGTGCGTCTAAGGCGGATGGTAACAGGAGGCAGGGGACACGATGTTTACCCAGGTTCGGGCCCTCTTGATGGAGGTAATACCCTACGTCCTGCTTGATTGTTCTTGATGATATGAATAGTACAAGAGTTGATCTACCACGAGATCAAAGAGGCTAAACCCTAGAAGCTAGCCTATGGTATGATTGTCTGTTGTCCTACAGACTAAAACCCTCTGGTTTATATAGACACTGGAGGAGGCTAGGGTTACACAAGGTCGGTTACAAAGGAGGAGATATACATATCTGTATTGCCTAGCTTGCCTTCCACGCCAAGTAGAGTCCCATCCGGACACGGGACGAAGTCTTCAAACTTGTATCTTCATAGTCCAATAGTCTGGCCAAAGGATATAGTCCGGCTGCCCGGAGACCCCCTAGTCCAGGACTCCCTCAGTGGTTGAGACCAGTCAAAGTCCTTCTTGAAGCCCATCTTGTTGAGATCATCTTCATCGTAGAGATGAGATAGAACAGCCCATGTGCGATCAAATACTTCATGGAGGTAGTAATGGTTCTTCTTCACTGAATTCTGAGTGATGGTCATGTTCTAAAGAATTGAACCGAACCGATGCTTGACCCATTTGTGGTTGCGATTGACCTTCTGGTGAAGACTGAGGAGAAGCTCATGATAAGTCAATGCTACCTCTTGAGCACTGCGTTGGTTTTCCCTTGAAGAGGAAAGGGTGATGCAGCAAAGTAGCGTCAGTATTTCCCTCAGTTTTTGAGAACCAAGGTATCAATCCAGTAGGAGGCTAAGCGCTAGTCCCTCACACCTACACAAAACAAATAAATCCTCGCAACCAACGCGATAAGGGGTTGTCAATCCCTACACGGTCACTTACGAGAGTGAGATCTGATAGATATAATAAGATAATATTTTTGGTATTTTTATGATAAAGATGCAAAGTAAAATAAAAGGCAATGAAAATAACTAAGTGTTGGAACATTAATATGATGAAGATAGACCCGGGGGCCATAGGTTTCACTAGTGGCTTCTTTCAAGAGCATAAGTATTTTACGTTGGGTGAACAAATTACTGTTGAACAATTGACAGAATTGAGCATAGTTATGAGAATATCTAGGTATGATCATGTATATAGGCATCAAGCCCAAGACAAGTAGACCGACTCCTGCCTGCATCTACTACTATTACTCCACACATCGACCGCTATCCAGCATGCATCTAGAGTATTAAGTTCAAGGGAACAGAGTAACGCTTTAAGCAAGATGACATGATGTAGAGGGATAAATTCATGCAATATGATAAAAAAAAACCATCTTGTTATCCTCGATGGCAACAATACAATACGTGCCTTGCTGCCCCTACTGTCACTGGGAAAGGACACCGCAAGATTGAACCCAAAGCTAAGCACTTCTCCCATTGCAAGAAATATCAATCTAGTAGGCCAAACCAAACTGATAAATCAAAGAGACTTGCAAAGATAACCAATCATACATAAAAGAATTCAGAGAAGATACAAATATTGTTCATAGATAAACTTGATCATAAACCCACAATTCATCGGTCTCAACAAACACACCGCAAAAGAAGATTACATCGAATAGATCTCCACAAGAGAGGGGGAGAACTTTGTATTGAGATCCAAAAAGAGAGAAGAAGCCATCTAGCTAATAACTATGGACCCGAAGGTCTGAGGTAAACTACTCACACTTCATCGGAGATGCTATGGTGTTGATGTAGAAGCCCTCCGTGATCGATGCCCCCTCCGGCGGAGCTCCGGAACAGGCCCCAAGATGGGATCTTGTGGATACAGAAAGTTATGGCGGTGGAATTAGGGTTTTGGCTCCGTATCTGATCGTTTGGGGGTACGTAGGTATATATAGGAGGAAGAAGTACGTCGGTGGAGCAACAGGGGCCCACGAGGGTGGAGGGCGGCGCCGGGGGGGGGGGGGGGTAGGTGCGCCCCCTACCTCGTGGCCTCCCTGTTGGTTGCTTGACGTAGGGTTCAAGTCTCTTGGATCATGTTCGGTGAGAAAATCACGTCCCCGAAGGTTTCATTCCGTTTGATATTCCTTTTCTCCGAAACCCTAAAATAGGCAAAAAAACAGCAATTCTGGGCTGGGCCTCCTGTTAATAGGTTAGTCCAAAAATAATATAAAAGTGTATAATAAAGCCTAATAATGTCCAAAACAGTAGATAATATAGCATGGAGCAATAAAAAATTATAGATACATTGTAGACATATCAGTCAACACCCTTGTAGCTGTGGCTTGAGGATTTTGCTTTGAAGCATTGGCGGCAGAGTCATGAGTGGCAGAGTCATCATTGGTGGAGTAAGATGCAGCTTTGCGGAACTGACCATCCAATGGACGAATGCCTTTCTCATCAGATGAGGAAATAGGTCGCTTGAAGACTTCAATTGGGGGCAAATAGCTGATGTGATTCTGCAAATCAGCCTTGTAATTGATTGAAGACTTACATCTGAGGAATCTCATAATCCAAGGAGCATAAGGCTTCAATTCAAAAGGCGATAATGCAACATTTGCTAGAGTCCTCATGAAGAAATCATGGTAGTTGATTGGAACTCCATGGATGATATTGAAAAGTGGATTCTTCATGATGCCAACGACCTCTTCATTCGAGTCATGGCCTTTGATTGGACTCAACGTCTTGGTCAGAATGCGATAGACAGTCCATGACACATACAATAGTTCCTTCACGAGGAATTTGGTCCTTGGGGCTTGACCAGGCTTCAGCGGTTTCATCAGCACTTGCATGTAGTGATCTAAAAGCTCAGGTTCATGATATATCAGCTGCGCACCTTCAAGGAGAGGACTGACAGGCAGGGCATGAAGCAATTCATAGGCCGGTGCTTTGAAATGAGTGTTATCGGTCATCCAGTCCAACACCCAAGAATTCACATCTTCAGCATTTCCTGTGATGTGTAGCATCGCGTAGAACCGAAGGATTAGTTCTTCATTCCAGTCTACGATGTTGGTGTAGAAGTTGAGCGGCCCAGCTTCATGAAGAACACTGAGGACTAGTGTGAAGCAAGGCAGTGATTCCATGTCCACATGAGGAATATGTGCATGATCAAATACTTTGTCCTTATTGAAAAGCAGTGGAGAATAGAAGTTGGCTTGACTTGCGGTCCAGAAACGCTTCCTTCTCAGACGAGCAGAGTCATACAGATTGTAAGCTGTGAAGAATACATGCTCATGGAAGAAGTCATCATCCTTGAATTTTTGCTTCTTGGAGAAGGGATTCTTCGGCTTCGGCTGAGGAGTGTCAGTCAAAGTCATCACAGCCTCAGGAATCACATTCTCAGGAACCACAGGCTGAGGAATTTCAGTTTCTACTTCAGTAGCAGCCTGGGTCTTCAATTCTTCATCAACATTGACATCAGCACTAGTGGTTGGAATTTCTTCATGTATGGAAGGAGTGGAGTGATGATCTTCAGAACCCATTTGAACTTCAGTGTGCACTGGGGACTGAGGGATTTGTTGCAGTGGTGTGAAAAGCGGAGAGTTGGGGTGCTAACTATCCCAATAATCATCATTCAACACTAGAGTGGAGCACCCAATGTCCACGTCTTCATCTTCTTCATTCAATTCTTCAACACCTGCCTCTTCAGCTGTGAACTGAGGCATAGGCGATGAGATGACTGGGGTTGAAGTGATATTATCCGCTTCAATTTCTTCGTCCAACTGCTCTGAAGAAGCAGCAGAAGGAACATATTCATCAGATCCGCTAGGGATCACATAATCCTCACCAAAGGGAATGAGTTCCTTTGATGGCATGCTTGAAACTGGAATAGCATCAATTGAATTCTCAAAAGAGCTTGTCAATTTCTTCATCTTCTTCGGTGCTGAAGAATCTGATGAAGCAGATGATTTTCTTTTCTTCACTGTTGCTCGCTCCGCGGCCTTGGTTTTCTTCGCTTCTGATGCAGAAGGAAGAACTGGACTTGGCGTTGGTGCAGGAGGGCTAGAGGAAATTGGTTCAGTAACCTCAGGCGCAACTGATGCAGTTGCCCTGGCATTATCAGTTTCTTCAGGCGTAGCGACGGATGCTTCAGCTGGCCTGGCTTGTTCCTTAGGCGCAACACTAGTGGTTTCCCTGGCATTGTCATCAGCGGCTGGAATGGAGTCGTCAGCCCTGGTACTAGCAGTTTCATCAGCAACATGATTTTCATTAGTAGTGCTGGCATGTTCTTCAGTCGGCTGAGCAGAAGCTTCATCATGAGGAGATTCATGCTGCGTTGGGGCTGTAATATTGGTGGTGAAGCCTTCAGCCAACTTGACGAATCTGACTTTGGCTCCTAGCCAATCAGCACGATACGTGTCAAATTCATCACTGAGGTTTTTGATTTCAGATAGAACAGCCACAAGTTCATCAGTTGTCATCTTGACAACGTTTTTCTTTAGATAGCGCTCCTTCTTGTACTACGCTTTCTTCAACTTCCTGGCCTTCTCAAATTTGCACTTTTCTTCACCAATGAAGGTGGTCAGCATGTGACTTTGGCCAGGAGTGAGGTTGAAGGCATAGGAGTGTTGGGATCCTTGTGCCAGAGGTCAATAAAATCGAGGATCAACTTTGGATCCAGCATCAATGGCACATTAGTGCCTTCGGCTCTAGCGGCCCTTTGTTGTCTGTCTCTAATGATTTCGGCGAGTTCCTCATCATCAGCTTCGTCATCGCTGGATGGTACTTGGAAGGCGACCTGCTTCTTATGAGGACTTGGTCTAGTGCCTCGTCCAGAAGTGGCCTTAGTATTCAGCAGAGTGGGGCCTGTTGAGGGTTGCGGAGGAGCTGAAGAACTTCCTGAGGCTCCTGAGGCAATTGATTTGCCTATGGTCCTTTGACACGAGGCAAGATGCGTAGGTGCTGACGACTTTGCCGGAGGAGCTGAGGACTTTGGAACTTGAGGAACTGGGGCAGCTTGAGGAATTTTTGGTGATGGCTTTGAAGAACTGGGCCGTGAGGGCATTGCTGAGGAGCTTGGTCGTGAGGGCATTGAAGAAGAAGCACTGGGCTTATGTGCGGTCTTCTTTGGCATAGCCTTCTTGGGCTTGCTAGCAGAGGCCTCAGCAGTGGCAGCAGCAGCAGAGCCTTTATTGAATTTCCTCACTGCTTCTTTAGCCATTTTGGCTAGCTTCGCTTGTCGTCTTGCCCATTCATCAGGATAGTCCTCACCACGCTTGAGGCTGGTGGAATTAGCTTCTTGGCCAGGTGCTAGTGGAGGTCTTGGGCAAGGAGGGTAAAGAGCGAATTTCTTCATGTACTTAGGAGTAACATACTTGTACTCCCTCCATTCCCGTGCACATCTCCTCTCTATCCTTTGTATGCGCACCTTGCACTGATTTTTGTTCCCCTTGCCATATTTAGCCTCATCAGGAGTACAATAGTCTTCATAAATGTCCTCAGGTATCTCAAATGCCGTGTTGACTTCCAGTCTCTTGCCTCCCTTCTGAGGTTTCTTACCATCTGCCATTTTCTTCAGCTAAGGATTTTGAACTATTGAGTTCTCTGAAGAGGTATGCAGTTTTCTTCGAGGAACGCTGCAAATGAGTTAAGTTGATGAGAACCTAGTGATTCAGCAGCGGACATGAGTACCTGTGAACAGAGTATAGGTGCAAAGAATTTGGAGAGGTCATATGCGTTCTCAGAAGTTTTGCAAATAAGAACAAGTTTGAGGAATTTGACCAGATGTGTCTTGAGGAATTTCACTAAGCGTTCTTTGTCTTAGGTTCCAGAGTTGTATAGATTGAAAATCCACACAATTGAGGAATCTTGAGGAAAAACATGGCTTAGGGAAACAGATCAAGAACAGATGTTTGTGTGAGGTATTTAGAGTGTGTAGGTTGAAGAATAAACACCTTTTGAAGATTTAGGAGAAATCACTGGAATCAATAAGGGCGGTAAAAGTAGGTTTTAATTACCCTTGATGAAGAACATGACGAACTAAGAATAGTAGATTTGAAGCTCGTCGGTTCAGATCTTTCACGCCCTAACTTGGTTGAGGAAGACGGCTACGGCGGCGGAGTGAAGAAATCTGCGGCCGGTGCGAGTACGATGGTGATGAGGTCGAGGCTGCGAAGCTCTTCCTCACCGGCCACGATGGAAATAGTGGCGACGCTAGGTTTTGAGAGCTCGAGCGAGGGAGTGAGGTCGAGCGGAGTAAAAACAGACTAAGGAAGGGAAGGGGTATTTATAGCCACGGTGAAAAACTGCTTGCCCGAGGAAAATGGACGAATGTGCCCCTGACCTTTCTCATCCTTGTGACATGTGTCACCCACGTACAGAGAGGTGGAGATCATCAGAGATCGTGGGTGAATAGATAGGTATTATCGTGGGATGTGGAACAGTTTAGGCGGTAACAGCCGAAAATTCAGATTAGAATATTTTAAAGTTCCGTTCGCAGATTCTTCAGCTGACAAGGACATAGTGAAGATTTCGAACGGATTTCAAATAGAACGCACATGAAGAATTTGTGAACAGACTGGGTTGAGTATAACATAGAGGGGGAAGGGTCCGATCACATTCACTTAGCAAGAAAATGCAACTTGAAGAAATAGCTATAAGTGAATGCTGTAGTGGATATAAACTAATATATAATATATATTCAATGAAGAAAAACGACGGAGAGAGTGAAGACATTGCAAGGTTGAAAAAATCAACTGAGGAATTTCAAGACTGAAGAAAAACTCAAATTGAAGATTTTCAACTTTTGTTGGTGGCATAACCCACCGTATAAGAATGCTGATTTCAGACGGCGCGTTCAATTGTCGTAGGGCTCTGAGAATCAAATTCTTCGTTAATTTCTTCACACTTAGTGGATTAGTCTTCATTGATTGAAGAGAAATGTTACTTCGTGTGTTGCACATCTAAGTCATCAATTTAGCATCAGTGTTAGGATGTGTGTCCTTTTCAAAGGACATTCGAAGATTCTAAGATATTTAGCTCACACCGCAACTTGCTAAATCTCTTCTCATCCAAGGGCTTTGTGAATATATCGGCTAGCTGTTCTTCAGTCTTCACATGCTCGATGGAGATATCGCCTTTCAACACATGATCACGAAGAAAATGATGACGAATCTGAATGTGCTTTGTCTTCGAGTGCTGAACTGGGTTATGAGAAATCTTGATAGCACTCTCATTGTCACAATAGAGTGGCACATTCTTCACATTGATGCCGTAGTCCTTGAGAGTTTGCTTCATCCATAGCAATTGAGCACAGCACGAACCAGCAACAGTGTACTCAGCTTCAGCAGTAGAAAGTGATACACAGTTCTGTTTCTTTGAAGACCAACAGACCAAGGATCGTCCAAGGAAATGGCATGTGCCTGATATTGACTTGCGGTCCACACGATCACCAAAATATTCAGAATCTGAATATCCAATGAGATCAAAAGCCGACCCCTTGGGGTACCATAATCCAAGTGTTGGAGTGTGAGGTAGATATCGAAGAATATGCTTCACAGCCTTATGGTGTGATTCCTTCAGTGTCGCTTGAAAACGGGCACACATGCAAACACTAAGCATAGTATCTGGCCTAGATGCATATAAGTACAATAAAGAGCCAATCATGGAGCGGTATACCTTTTGATCGAAGTCAATGCCATTTTCATCAGTGGATAGATGGCCATTTGTGGGCATAGGGATTTTGACGCCTTTGCAATCTTGCATGCCGAATTTCCTCAATACATCCTTGAGGTATTTCTCCTGAGATATGAAGATGCCGTTTTGTTGTTGACGAATCTGAAGACCTAAGAAGAATTTCAATTCTCCCATCATAGACATTTGATATTCTTCACTCATCATATAGGCAAATTCATCACTGTAACGTTGGTCAGTACAACGAAAGATGATATCATCAACATATATTTGGCACACAAATAATTCATCGTCATAAGCTTTGGTGAAGAGAGTTGGGTCAAGTGAACCGGGTTTGAAGCCTTTCTTCATGAGAAATTCCTTCAAGGTATCATACCATGCCCGAGGGCCCTGCTTGAGGCCATAGAGGGCCTTATTGAGTCTGAAGAATTTGTCAGGATGTTTTGGATCCTCAAAACCTAGGGGTTGAGCAACATATACTTCTTCCTCAAGCTTACCATTGAGGAATGCACTTTTCACATCCATTTGATATAAGATGATATTATGATGGTTAGCATAAGCAAGTAATATGCAAATAGCTTCAAGTCTAGCAACAGGTGCAAAAGTTTCATCGAAATCTATTCCTTCAACCTGTGTGTAGCCTTGAGCTACAAGCCGTGCCTTATTCCTCACCACAAGGCCATTTTCATATTGCTTGTTACGGTAGATCCATTTGGTGCCAATGATATTGTGCTTGCGAGGGTCTGGTCGCTTGACAAGTTTCCAGACATTGTTGAGATCGAACTGATGTAATTCTTCTTGCATAGCTTGAATCCACTCAGGCTCCAGAAATGCTTCATCTACCTTAGTGGGCTCTGTGACAGAGACGAAAGCAAAGTGCCCACAAAAGTTAGACAAATGTGAAGCTTTTGAGTGTATGAGAGGACCTAGTGCTTTGATGTCATTGATGATTCTCTCAGTATGCACTTCATTAGCAACGCGAGGATGAGCTGGTTGACGATGAGGAATTTGCTCAGCATTTCCTTCAGAGCCATTTTCTTTAGGTGCGCCAACATGATGTTCTTCACGTTCTGGAATGACTTCTTCAGCAGATTCTTCGGTAGGAATGACATCCTCGGTAGCCTTGAACTTAATGGATTCCTCAGGTGGTATTTCATCTAGCACAAGAGGTAGGTGTTCTCTTTGCGAGCCATTAGTTTCATCGAACCACACATCTATAGTTTCAACAACCTTGTGGTGATAGGTGTTGAAGAGTCTGTAGGTGTGCGAGTCCTTACCATAACCAAGCATAAAACCTTCATGTGCTTTCAGTGCAAATTTAGAATTGTGATGAGGATCTCGAATCCAACATTTAGGACCGAAGACTTTGAAATAACTCACATTGGGTTTCTTGTTTGTGAGGAGTTCATATGAGGTCTTTCTGAAGAATTTGTGAATATATACCTTGTTGATGATGTGGCACGCAGTATCAATTGCCTCAGGCCAGAAGCGAGAAGGCGTCTTGTACTCATCAAGCATAGTGCAAGCCATCTCAACAAGAGTCCTGTTCTTGCGCTCCACGACACCATTCTGCTGAGGAGTATAAGGAGTAGATAACTCGTGAGTAATACCAAGTTCATCAAGATAGTCATCAAGACCAGTATTCTTGAACTCAGTTCCATTGCCACTTCTCATGTGCTTGATCTTCACACCAAAGTTGGTCGAAGCCCTCGAGGAAAATCATTTGAAGACTTCTTGCACTTCAGTTTTGTAAGTGATGATATGCACCCATGTATAATGAGAATAGTCATCAATAATGACAAAGCCATATAAAGATGCAGCATTAGTAAATGTGGCATAATGAGTAGGGCCAAAGAGATCCATGTGAAGCAATTCAAATGGATGAGTGGTAGTCATGATGGTCTTTGAGGGATGCTTGGCCTTGGTCATCTTTCCGGCTTCACAAGCTCCACACAAATGGTCCTTGAGGAATTTGACACCCTCGATGCCAATGACATGCTTCTTCTTCGCGAGTGTGTGCAAGTTCCTCATGCCAGCATGACCAAGTCATCAATGCCATAGCCAGCCTTCTGAAGCTTTTCCAAGTAGACATGTGGCTGGTTGTGGTCCTGTAGAGAAATCAACAATATACAAATCTCCTCTCCTAAAGCCTTCGAAGACTTTGGAATTGTCAGCTTCCATGATCACAACACAACGATACTTGCTAAAGACAACAACCGTATCAAGATCACAAAGCATTGAGACCGACATGAGGTTGAATCCTAAGGACTCAACAAGCATGACTTTGTCCATGTGTCGATCCTTTGAGATTGCAACCTTACCTGGACCCAATACCTTGGTTTTGCCTTTGTCAGCGTAGGTGATATGCTTCAGATGCGATGGAGATAAAGCAGTGTCCATCAATAAGCTCCTGTCACCACTCATGTGATTTGTACATCCACTGTCGAGGACCCACTAAGTGGCTTTGGGTTGATCATCCTGCAGATGAATTAGTGCAGCTTACAAACTCATATACTTCATCAGTGAAGAATATGATATCAAATTCATCAGATCAATTTCATCAAGCGATAGAATAGGTAAAGTAGTATGAGGACGCGAGAAATGAAAATTCATTTCTTCATGATTAGCTTGCGTCCTTTCAAGTATATTCAGGTCTCCAACAAATTCTTCAGATGTTTAGGTTCGTCTAGAGACCTGACCCTGCATAAGAGATTAGTTCTTTTTCTTCACCACCCACATCTGAAGGGGTGGTAAAGAGTTCATCATCCTGCGAGCTCCATAAGAGAAAGGTGGCATAGATGCCAATCCACTTCGTTTCACATAATAGGGGTTAGGGTAAGCATATGAGTAAGTAGAGAAATTCTTCGAGGATTTATGAACATAATGATTTGAGGAATAATGCACATATCCATAACCCTTAGCCTTTCCCTGCGAAACAGAGGTGTTAGCACGATGATGTTCATATGAGGACTTTGATCCTTTTGAAGAATTTGATCCATGTGAGGAATTTGGTCCGTATGAGGACTTGGATCCATATGAAGACTTTGGTCCATATGAAGAATTTGATCTGGGGTTCCTATTCTTCACAGGTGGTGTCATGATGGCATTCACCTGAAGACTTTAAAGGCGCCTTTTGGGAACCCAGATTTTCTTCATAGGAGGACCGTTCTTGCAGTTAGTGCCAACATATCTAGCAAATACTTCACCATTCTGATTTTTGAACAACTTATAGTTGGAGTCAAATGACTCATCAGAAGAATATGAAGATTCACATGTAAAGCCAGATAAAGTAGATGGATCCACTGAAGGTCCCTTTGCAGCAACCCATGAGGTTTTGGGATACTGCTCAGGCTTCCAGTAGGTCCCATCAGCATTGAGTTTCCTCTCAAAGGCAATACCCTCTTTTCTAGGGTTCTTGTTGAGGATCTGCTTCTTAAGCACATCAGAAAGAGCCTGATACCCTTTGAGGCTTTTGTACATGCCTGTCACATACAATTCCTTCAGCCCTACATGGTTAGTGATACTAGTAGCATCCTCAGATGAGGAATTAGTGATAGCATGGACAGGTGAAGAATTTGCAGCAATAGAAGCATTTGAACTTTCAGGTGAAGAATTAGCAGATTCACGTTCAATGCACTTCAAACATGGAGGAATAAATTCTTCCTGAGTAGCGCTGATCTGTTGAGCAAGTAATGGATCATGCTCCTTCTGAAGATCTTCATAACTCACTCTTAACTTCTCAAGATCTTGCTTTCTTTGAAGAAATTCATAAGAAAGCTTCTCATGATCAGATAAGAGAGTGTTATGATGACTCTGAATGTTATCAAACTTAGTATGAAGTCTCTGAAGATTTTCAGTCAAAGTTTTAGTGCGATCCATTTCTTCACCCAACATATCATCGCTTTTGTCTACCATATTTTGAACCTTTTCAAGAGCTTTTTGTTGTTTCACAGCAATCTTAGCAAGTTTAGAATAGCTAGGCTTGAGGTTTTCATCAGATTCATCCTCACTTGATTCAGAGGAGGGATATTTGAGTACCTTTGCACCTTTTGCCATGAAGCAATAGGTGGGAGCGTAGTCATCATTGCCGTCGTTAGTGGTGTTGGGGAGGTCCTTTTCCTTAGAGTTGAAGATGGACTTGCTGACGAACGCAGTAGCGAGGGCTAGGCTCGCCACACCAGAGTCTGACTCCTCAGATGCCTCCTCTTCCTCATTTTCTTCAGATTCAGCCTCAGAGTCCATTTCCTTGCCAATGAATGCCCAAGCCTTCTTGGAGCTGCTCTTCTTGTGAGATGAAGACCTTGAAGGTTTTGATGAAGAGGACTTTGAAGATTTCTTCTTCTTCTTTGAATCATCAGAATTGTAGTCCTTGTACTTCTTCTTCTTTGATTCCGTTTCCCACTTAGGACAATCTTGAATGTAGTGACCGGGTTTCTTGCATTTGTGGCAAAGTCTATTCTTGTAATCACGGGATGAGGAATCTGATGTTAAGTCATCACTTCTTGAGGATTTTCCAAAACGATCACGTCTTGAGAACTTCTGGAATTTCCTCACAAGCATTGCCAGCTCCTGGCTCAGTTCTTCAGGAT
The DNA here is from genome assembly GCF_003073215.2 of Triticum urartu. Taxonomy (NCBI): domain Eukaryota; kingdom Viridiplantae; phylum Streptophyta; class Magnoliopsida; order Poales; family Poaceae; genus Triticum; species Triticum urartu. The sequence continues at coordinate 398,741,496 of NC_053023.1, read as the reverse complement.
CACCAAGGCTGCTATCAGAATCTTCACCTTCAGATTCAGACACTGCCTTGGCCTTTAGAGCTCATGATCTACCATAGCTCAGTCCATAGAGATCTCTCTTCTCAACAAGCTGGAACTCATGAGTGTTTACCCTCTCGAGGATATCAGCGCGATCAAGTGACTTGTAGTCTGCACGTTCTTGTACCATCAGTGCAAGGGTGTCAAATGAGAAATCAATCGATCAAAGCAATTTCTTCACCACCTCGTGGTCGGTGATGTCAGAGGCACCAAGTGCTTGAAGCTCATTTGAAATGTCAGTGAGGCGACCAAAGGTTTGCTGAACATTTTCATTGTCAAGTCTTTTGAAGCGGTTGAAGAGATTGCGAAGAACGTCAACTCGAGAGTCATGCTGTGTTGAGACTCCTTCGTTGACCTTGGACAGCCTGCCCCAGATAAGCTTTGCTGTCTCTAAAGCACTCACTCTACCATACTGCCCTTTGCTCAGATGGCCACATATGATGTTCTTCGCTTAAGAGTCGAGTTGCTTGAATCTCTTCACATCTGTAGTGTTGATGGTAGGAGTGACAGAGGGAACGCCATTTTCCACAACGTACCAGAGATCATTGTCAATTGCCTCAAGATGCATGTGCATCTTATTCTTCCAGTAGGGGTAGTCCGTCCCATCGACGGTAGGACACCCAGCAGAGACCTTGATCATACATGCGGTCGACATAACTGAAACTCTAGGCGGTTAAACCAAAATCACACAAAACAAGGGAGTACCTTGCTCTGATACCAATTGAAAGTGCGTTAAGTCGACTAGAGGGGGTGAATAGGCGATTTTTATGAATTCTTCACTGAGGAATTTCAGGGTGAGGAAATTCCTAAGCAAAGAATTACTTGCAGCAGAATAAGTACTCAGATGCAGACATGACATAACATAAGCATGGACTTCATGATGAATTGGAAACAAACACAGAGTACAGAAATCGTAAGCACATGATAAAACAGAATGAAGACAAACAGACTGAAGAAATTGAACTGAGGAAATTGAGAATGTCTTCAGTCAAAGTCTTCAAATAGATATGAACAGGTGCACAACACAGTAATGAAGAAATGAAAGGGTTGAGGAAATAGAACCAGTTAGCTCGGTGAAGACAAAGATTTGGTAGACCAGTTCCAACTGCTGTGACAGTTGTACGTCTGGTTAGAACGGCTAGGTATTTAAACTTGAGGACAAACAGTCCCGGACACACAATCCTCACCGTATTCTCCTTGAACTAAGGTCACACAGACCTTGTCCAATCACTCGTGGTAAGTCTTCAGGTGACTTCCAAACCTTCACAAACTCGGTCACCCGGCGATCCACAATTTCCTCGTGGATGCTCTAGACCATGACGCTTAACCGTCTGGAGGATGCACAGTCCTCAAAGGTAACAAGCGTCGGTTCCACACAGGAACAATCTCTTCAGTGATGCTCAATCACTTGGGTTCTTAGGTGTTCGGTTTGGGGTTTTGGGTTTTTCCTCACTTGATGATTTTTTCTCAAAGTTCTCGGAGGATGGGATGCTCTCAATGACAAGTGTCAGTTTCTCGCGGAGCAGCCAACCAGCTAGTGGTTGTAGGGGGCGGCTATTTATAGCCTAGGGAGCAGCCCGACATGATAAGACATAAATGCCCTTTAATGATATGACCATTAGGTGGATAAGATATTTTGGGACAGCTGGCGCATAGCACAACAACAGCGGAAATTTGAGGTTCAAATTCCTCAGGGCTATCATGTTCCTCACTTGCAGACAATCCGCACTGGCGAATTCCTAACTCCTCAGTCAGAACAAATTCCTCAGAGAGCAGAAGAACTCTGTCTCTGTCACTGAAGAAATTGACTGAACTGCATGAGATTTCCAATGGCTTCACTCGAAGGGATTGGTAGGTGTAGGATTTTGAGTTGAGCATCACCTGGAAACTTTTCATTAGTTTTACCTCGACCCCCTTTAACAGTACGGTGTTTCCTATGACTCAAGAAAGGGAAAATGAAACTACGAAAACAAAAGTCTTCACGCTTCATGTTCCTCACATGAATATCAAGTCTCCATGGTCACACCAATTTCTTCACTTTCAAAGTCTTCAGAAATCCAAAGTCTTCAGTTAAAGACATTCATTTTTAGGGGTCAACTTTCTCTGTAAATATCAAACTCCTCATAGACTTATAGACCTGTGTACACTCACAAATGCATCAGTCTCTTAACATATAAGTCTTCAATACACCAAAATCACTAAGGGGCACTAGATGCACTTACAGAGTTATATATAATAAAGAGTAGTTTTGAGTTGAGGGCTTTGTTATCTTGCTATGATCTTGAGGGAATTAAATAAAAGAAAGAATAAAGAGAAATAAAAAGATCATATATTGACCTTATGGGAAGTAGTGACTTCACATATAAAGAGTATGATGAATAAAAGTTGTTGAGAGTTGACAAACATAGTTTTGGTCATTGTTGCAATTAATAGGAAGTAATAAAGAAAGATAGGCTTCACATATAAATTGTTGGAAATATACCCTAGAGGCAATAATAAAATGATCATTATATTTCCTTGTTCATGATAATTGTCTATTATTCATGCTATAATTGTATTATTCGGAAATCGTAATACATGTGTGAATACATAGACCACAATGTGTCCCTAGTGAGCCTCTAGTTGACTAGCTCGTTGATCAACAGATAGTCATGGTTTCCTGGCTATGGACATGGGGATGTCATTGATAACGGTATCACATCATTAGGAGAATGATGTGATGGACAAGACCCAATCCTAAACATAGCACAAGATCGTATAGTTCGTTTGCTATAGTTTTTCCAATGTCAAGTATCTTTTCCTTAGACCATGAGATCGTGTAACTCCCGGATACCGTAGGAGTGCTTTGGGTGTACCAAACGTCACAACGTAACTGGGTGACTATAAAGGTATACTACGGGTATCTCCGAAAGTGTCTGTTGGGTTGACACGGATCAAGACTGGGATTTTTCACTCCGTATGACGGAGAGGTATCTCTGGGCCCACTCGGTAATGCATCATCATAATGAGCTCAAAGTGACCAAGTGTCTGGTCACGGGATCATGCATTACGATACGAGTAAAGTGACTTGCCGGTAATGAGATTGAACGAGGTATTGGGATACCGACGATCGAATCTCGGGCAAGTAACGTACCGATTGACAAAGGGAATTGTATACGGGGTTGTGTGAATCCTCGACATCGTGGTTCATCCGATGAGATCATCGAGGAGCATGTGGGAGCCAACATGGGTATCCAGATCCCGCTATTGGTTATTGACCGGAGAGCCATCTCGGTTATGTCTACATGTCTCCCGAACCCGTAGGGTCTACACACTTAAGGTTCGGTGACGCTAGGGTTGTAGAGATATGTATATGCAGTAACCCGAAAGTTGTTCGGAGTCCTGGATGAGATCCCGGACATCACAAGGAGTTCCGGAATGGTCCGGAGGTAAAGAATTATATATAGGAAGTGCTATTTCGGCCATCGGGACAAGTTTCGGGGTCACCGGTATTGTACCGGGACCACCGGAAGGGTCCCGGGGGTCCACCGGGTGGGGCCACCTATCCCGGAGGGCCCCATGGGCTGAAGTGGGAGGGGAACCAGCCCCTAGTGGGCTGGTGCGCCCCCCCTTGGGCCTTCCCCCTGCGCCTAGGGTTGGGAACCCTAGGGTGGGGGGCGCCCCACTTGCCTTGGGGGGCACTCCACCCCCCCTAGGCCGCCGCCCCCTTGGGAGATTGGATCTCCAGGGCCGGCGCCCCCCCCTGGGGACCCTATATATAGAGGGGGGAGGGAGGGCAGCCGACCCAAGCCTTTGGTGCCTCCCTCTCCCTCTCCAACACCTCTTCCTCCTCCATAGAGCTTGGCGAAGCCCTGCCGGAGTACTGCTGCATCCACCACCACGCCGTCGTGTTGCTGGATCTTCATCAAACCTATCCTTCCCCCTTGTTGGATCAAGAAGGAGGAGACGTCACGCTGACCGTACGTGTGTTGAACGCGGAGGTGCCGTCCGTTCGGCGCTAGGATCTCCGGTGATTTGGATCACGTCGAGTACGACTCCCTCATCCCTGTTCTTTGAACGCTTCCGCTCGTGATCTACAAAGGTATGTAGATGCATCCGATCACTCGTTGCTAGATGAACTCCTAGATGGATCTTGGTGAAACCGTAGGAAATTTTTTGTTTTCTGCAACGTTCACCAACATAAATATACTATCTTGGACATCTTTTGTAATTGTGGGCACTCATTAAAATATGACATGCTAAAAAGTTGATGTTGGACAAGGAAGACAACATAATGAGTTATGTTTTCTTATATCCGAATAGAAGTTATATTGTCATGGATCCTCCAACATGTTGAGCTTGCCTTTCCTTCTCTTGCTAGCCAAATTCTTTTCACCAAGTAGAGATACTACTTGTGCTTCCAAACATCCCTTAAACCAGTTTTGCCATGAGAGTCCACCATACCTACCTATGGATTGAGCAAGATCCTTCAAGTAAGTTGTCATCAGTGCAAGCAGTAAAAAATTGCTCTCTAAATATGTATTATCTATTAGTGTGAGGAAAATAAGCTTTATACGAACTTGTGATATGGAAGAAATAAAAGCGACGGACTACATAATAAAGTTCTTTATCACAAGCGGCAATATAAAGTGACGTTCTTTTGCATTAAGATTTTGTGCATCCAACCATAAAAGCGCATGACAACTTCTACTTCCCTCTGCGAAGGGCCTATCTTTTACTTTTATCTTCTACCCTTATGCAAGAGTCATGGTGATCTTCACCTTTCCTTTTTACACGTTTTCCTTTGGCAAGCACTATGTGTTGGAGAAATCCGGATATGTATATCCACTCGAATGTAGGTCATCATAAAGTACTATTATTGACATTACCCTTGAGGTAAAAGGTTGGGAGGCGAAACTATAATCCCCTATCTTTCTATGTGTCCGATTGAAGCTTTGAACCCATAAATATCGCGTGAGTGTTAGCAATTATGAAGGACTAAATGATAGTTGAGTATGTTGACTTGCTGAAAACTCTTATATTGACTCTTTCTGATGTTATGATAAATTGCAATTGCCTCAATGACTGAGACCATAGTTTGTTAGTTTTCAATGAAGTTTCCGATTCATACTTTACCTTGTGAACGAATTGTTACTTTAGCATAACAAATTATATGACAACATATGTTGCTGTTCTAAAGATGATCATGATGCCCTCATGTTCGTATTTTACTTTATCGACACCTCTATCTCTAAACATGTGGACATATTTTTCGATTTCGGCTTTCGCTTGAGGACAAGCGAGGTCTAAGCTTGGGGGAGTTGATACATCCATTTTGCATCATGCTTTTATATCAATATTTATTGCATTATGGGCTGTTATTACACATTATATCACAATCCTTATGCCTTTTCTCTCTTATTTTATAAGGTTTACATGAAGTGGGAGAATGCCGGCAGCTGGAATTCTGGACTAGAATAGGAGCAAATATTAGAGACCTATTCTGCACAACTCCAAAAGTCCTGAAACTTCACGGAGCATATTTTTGGAATATATAAAAAATATTGCGCGAAGAAAGCACCAGAGGGGGGCCACATTCCATCCACAAGGGTGGAGGGCGCACCCTACCCCCGGGGGCTCCCTCCGGTCTTGTGGGCACCTGGTAGGCCCCGATGCCCATCCTTTGCTATATGGTGTGTTTTGACCTGGAAAAAATCAGAAGGAAGCTTTCGGGACAAAGCGCCGCCGTCTTGAGGTGGAACTTGGGCAGAACCAATCTAGGGCTCCGGGGGAGCTGTTCTGTCGGGGGAATCTTCCCTCTGGGAGGGGGGAATCGAAGCCATCGTCGTCACCAACAATCCTCTCATCGAGAGGGGGTCTATCTCCATCAACATCTTCACCAGCACCATCTCCTCTCAAACCCTAGTTCATCTCTTGTATCCGATCTTTGTCTCAAAACCTCAGATTGGTACCCGTGGGTTGCTAGTAGTGTTGATTACTCCTTGTAGTTGATGCTAGTTGGTTTATTCGGTGGAAGATCATATGTTCAGATCCTTAATGATAATTAATACTCCTCTGACTATGAACATGAATATGCTTTGTGAGTAGTTACGTTTGTTTATGAGGACATGGGAGAAGTCTTGTTATAAGTAATCATGTGAATTTGGTATTCGTTCGATATTTTGATGCGATGTATGTTGTCTCTCCTCTAGTATTGTTATGTGAACCTCGACTACATGACACTTCACCATTATTTGGGCCTAGGGGAAGGAATTGGGAAGTAATAAGTAGATGATGGGTTGCTAGAGTGACAGAAGCTGAAACCCTAGTTTATGCATTGCTTCGTAAGGGGCTGGTTGGATCCATATGTTTCATGCTATGGTTAGATTTATCTTAATTCTTCTTTCATAGTTACGGATGCTTGCAAGAGGCATTAATCATAAGTGGGAGGCTTGTCCAAGGAAGGGCAGCACCCAAGCACCGGTCCACCCACATATCAAATTATCAAAGTAACGAACACGAATCATATGAGCTTGATGAAAACTAACTTGACAACAATTCCCATGTGTACTCGGGAGCGCTTTACTTTATATAAGAGTTCGGTCAGGCTTCTCCTTTGCTACGAAAAGGATTGGGCCACCTTGCTGCACCTTAGTTACTTTTGTTGCTTGTTACCCGTTACGAATTATCTTATCACACAACTTTCTGTCATCGATAATTTCAGTACTTGCCGAGAATACCTTGCTGAAAACCGCTTGTCATTTCCTTCTGCTCCTTGTTGGGTTCGACACTCTTACTTATCGAAAGGACTACGATAGATCCCCTATACTTGTGGGTCATCAGTAATCCTGGTAAAATAAGAGAGAAAAGGCATAAGTATTGTGCTATAATCTGTAATAACAACCCATAATGCAATAAATATCAATATAAAAGCATGATGCAAAATGGACGTATCAGGCCTTTGGGTTGATCTGGGATTGCACCACCGTTGGTGCTACGGCTAGTTCTGTGTGGTCAGCAAGTGGCGTATGCTACTCCTATAACACCCTGATAATCATGCTACAGTAATCTCCCCTCTAGTATTGCCAAGTCATCATGTTTTCAAGCTTAAGTACCACTTGCTCAAAATTGAACTCAAATTCAAATTAAAATTGAAAGTCAAATTTATATTTCTTCAAACTGTCCAACAAAAATGTTCATTAGGCTGCAAATATTCATTAGATAATTGTCATGCATTAACAAACATTTTTATAAGGTTTAAAATGGCCCTGGATATGAAGACGGTACCCAAAATAGCCCCATTTAAGTAATTACCTTTCTAAACAAAATAAAAAATTCAAATAAACCCCCAAAACTTTTGTGGCAGTGCCTAAAGTTGCAACACTAATTTTGGACCAAGTTCCGTATTTTAAAAAAATCCATTGCTATAAAAATAAAGAAATGAATGCACAACAAGAAATAAAAAAAGAAGGGGAAGGACCTAAACTACTGGGCATATTGGCCCATCTGACAAATGGGAGACCTAGCCCACCTCTCCCCCCACTCATCTCCCTCCTCTGTAGAGGAGGCAGGGTGTGGCGGCCATTCGTGGCACCATGGCCGCGGTGGCAGCCATCCGCCACCCTCCGACGCCCTATAAGACCCCGAGCACCCACTCCCTCCTCGGAACCCTAGCGCCACCCTATCCCCCTTCCTCCTCGCGTCGTGTCTCTCCCTCCCGCACAAGGCCGAGCCAAGGTTTCCATTGTCGTCATAGCCCACCACGGCCACCGTACAGCTCAACACCTGAGAAGATATCCAGGAGTTCCGCCATCGCCGTCTCCTTCACCCTCGCCGAAGGGCTCGAGCTAGGACGCCCCGTACACTTGGCATCGTCGTCGTCTTCTCCCACGGCCGCTACATTTCGTCATTGAGTTCGTCACATTCGGACACCCCTGCGATCCCTAACCTCGTTCATGAGCTCTGCGGTGAGCTCCTGTGTCGATTCCCCCTCTTTCTTCCTTCGATATGCGCCGTATGCCGCCGGTGTCCACCATGGTCGGACTTCCGCTTCCACTTACACGTATGTGTTGCTCCTACCGCTTGCTCCTGCCTATGGTCACGCCCGCTTGTGATGCCGCCTACACCCCGCCAGTCATGCGAGTGGCCGCGCCCCCGCGCGCGAGTGGCCGCTCCCATGTTCGCCCCGCTGCCCGCTTACTGCCACTGCTTACTATTGTTGTCGCTGCCTCCTGCTGCACTGTTGCTGCACCCCGCCCCTGCCCCCCACGCGCGTTGTTGGTCGCACCCCGCTAGCCCCTGCCAGCGCTCCCTCGCCCTCTACTGCCATCGTTGTTGCCCTCTGCTGCTACTGCCAACGCCGCTGCAGCTTGCCCCGCTAGCCTCTGGCCACTGTCGCCCCCTCCGACCGCTTACAGCTAGCGCCGCCGCCTAGCGTCTGCACGACGGGGGCTGGTTTTGTTCATTGGGGATTAGTCGCTGACCATTGCCCCCCTTCTTTTCAGATGTTTTTACTACTTCAGTTAAGTTTTGTTTAGCATATGAGTCTATTACATGTGGGCCCTTGGACCCTGTTGACTAGTGAACTATGATTGGTCAACTGCTGCTGACTAGACCCCTGGGTCTCGGCTGTCATACACCTAGTCTAGCTAACTAGTGGGTACAAGGGGAATTCTGCCATGTTTAACTTTTAAATTAAACTAGTAAATATGCACGTGCGTTGCATCGGGATAATAAAATTACATGCATCTAGCTCAATATAAGAAGGGCTCAAGATGTGTTCAAAAAAGGGGGGAGCTCAAGACCCCACAGGTCCAAGTTCTCTAGTTCAACATGCCACCCCAGTCGTGTCGGCGCTTGGCTGCTTTACTGTGAGTTATATTACACGTGAGCTTGCATTTACATATTGTAAAGTTAGAATTGTTTTGATAAGTTTCAAGTTAGAATGATGATTAAGTGAAATTGAAATAATTGTTAGTCTTGCGATTAAAGGACCTGATTGCTGGAGCAAGGAATCACAACTCAATCAAATAAGCCATCCCAGATACAAAAGTTGCATTAAATATATATATATATATACTAGCAAAAATGCCCGTGCGTTGCAACGGGAGAAAATAATTTTCTTAACATAAACTAATATAATAATTATTATTTAATTTTTGATCGACGTGAATTATTCCCAAAATCAAAAAGATTTGTGTTTTCAACCATACTGTCTTTGCAAAAACAATTAATGCGTTCATGGATTTCCTAGTTCTGGAAGGAAAGGGGTTGAAGGAGTAGTGGAGTAATGTCAACTATTGATGTTCTATTCATGGTGTGAGAGAGTTTTGAAACTGTAATAACTTGAGGCTCACTGATCTAAACTCTTACGAACCAGTCTAACAAAGTGACACGAAATATTACATAGGAGCAACATTTCAATGACTACGTCGATGTGATGATAGAATTTGCAACCTCTAGTTCACGTCCATGAATGGCATGGATCGCGGTGCACGGGAATAAGAATAACGGTCGGACCTGGGACATAGTCTAGGAGGTTGACGACATCTAGATGAGTATATTGGTGTGAGTAATTAAAAATTCATAAATTGAATGCGACGTAGGCTTGAGACGATTGACATGGAATGAAAGGCAAAATTAATTATTCACGAAGCGCAAGTCAAGCTCTTGTCTATCTGAATGGAATTTTATTGCTGTTGTGCTCGTATGTGTTCGGCTAAAAGAGGTCTAATTGTTGAAGGCGTGAAAAAAGCACGGTCGAATATCGGGTATGTGCGTGCACGTCCATCATCGCGCATGTGAATATACTTGCAGCCCAAAGTTCCATCCTTCCTTTTAGTTCGCCTCATCCTTTCCTTTTTAATGGGAATTAGACATCCCACAATTCCGTTCCAGGAATTTATTCTTCCATTTTAGTTCGCCCAAACCTTCATTATAGCCCAAAGACAGCCACAATTCCGTTTGACCATGAAGATCCTTCCTTCCTTCCTTTATACCCCCTCATCACAGGGGAGCCCATAATCTTCCCTTTTAATAGCCTCATCCTTCCTTTTTTAATACCCCAAAGACAGCCCGCAATTTTGTTAAATATGGAGATACATCCTTCCTTCATACCGACAATTCACACTGTTGTCTGTAAGGCTTCTTGTTGATATTACGTGAAGCATGCATGTCCTACACAAACTGGTATAAGTATATCTAAATGAGCGAGATGGTATTATTGAACATCAAATAACGATAGCTCAGCTGGTCGTAGTCGCTACCAATTCGATAGGGCTTGAAGTCACGAGTTCAATCTCCAACTTTACCATTTTTTTCCAGCGTGGCTCACGGTCCAAAATAAAAGGCCCATCCATGGCCCATAAGAGAGGCCAGGCGTGGAGAGATTTGAGGGCCCAACAGATTGTTTGATCGACACGGATGTAAATTTTGATCGAGACTGACTTCACGTATATAAACTGGTATAACGGTTTTTTAGTACCACCTCGCGCATATGTTTTAAATTCAAACTGAAAGCGTAAATTCACAGGAAGAAGCATATTATGACGGTGAACCCATGGAGTCAATCTGTGCTTTATTATTAGGGAAAGATATATATATATATATATATATATATATATATATATAGTAGCAATAGCAAAAGAGCCAGTGCGTTGCAATGGGAGAAAAAACAACACACACTCTTAACTCAATATCCATCACGCAAAACCACAATAGGTACACATCCTTTATTTTAGCGGAGCATCACATTTGTATTGCCGCTTATCCTTCTCACCCTTGTCGGCGGTAGCCTCAATGTTCACACAAATTAAAGTGTGTCTGAATGTGGTTAATCCTAAGGCATGTCTCTCTCCACTCTCCCCATCTCTCTCTCGCTCTCGCAACGAGAAATCTGTTGTTTTTCCTTTGCGAGGTTCTTCAGAGGTGTGCATGCATGGTTATCGATGTTTTTGTTCGTCTTTATATGGTTTTAGTTGGTGTTTATTTGTAATCCGGATCGCCACGGTACGAAAGAAAAATGGATCATGCTCTCTCGCGATGAGAAATCTGTTGTTTTTCCCTTGTGAGATTTTTCAGAGGTGTGCGTGCGTGGTTATCGATGTTTTCTTTCGTCTCTATATGGTTTTAGTGGGTGTTTATTTGAAATCCGGACCGCCGCCAGTGCGTTGAAAAATGGACCGTGTGCTACATATTATAAGTTTGCTTCCAAAATAATATTTAGAAAATATTTAACAGGTAAAAATAACATCATATTCAAATTGTACACAATTCTAATCAAATTTCATATATAAAATATTAAAATCGGAGTAAAGGTTTAAAAGATATGATAATTTAAAAAATCATTTATTTCACTTAAATATGATTCGCAGGTGAATTACCTAAAAAGTCAAGGGGTTTCCGACAAAATGCAAAATAATGGTTCAGATATGAGTTGAGTGTGCATTGTGGGTTAATTCATAGAAAGCATAGGTTTTTTTTGTTGTTGCAAAGTTGTGTGACCAACCGCCAGAAGCACTCCTTAGCTTATTATTAGGTATAGTAAATATGACCGTGCTTCTTAACAGGTGAAAAATTATTATTCATGCATGGCCGCATCCTCCTACTAAATGGACATGTTGTCCAAGACTAAAAAATCAGGCTAAGGAAATGTGGTGGAGATAAAAAAAAGGCTTTGAAATTATATGCCAAAAATGACATAAGGAGTTAGAAAAGGCAATTGAGACTTGAAGCGCTCCGATGGTATCATGGCCTAATTTCATAAAAGCATCTACGGTATTCTTTTTTGGTCCTATAAAAACAGCCTTCTTACACTGCAAGGATCAAAGTTGTTGTCTTCAAGCTTGATGTCCCTCTAGCCTTATAGTACGTCTTCAACAAATGAACAAATTTGAAATAATTGGTCTCACTTATGAGCAAGCTTTGTACCTGGTGATGTTTATTAATGGATCGATTAGAAGCAAGCCGATTCAAGACAGTTGAACAACAAAATATGATGAATCAAAAAAATAAAATCACTGTTTGGAAGTTAATTAAATGAAAAAAATAAGAACAAACCAATACGAAAGAATAAACCTTTTTTTTGACACCATCTCACGTAAACCTACTTATCAAGAGCTACCCAACATGTGCTAACCTTGATGCGAGCTCATATGCTTGATTGATTATTTAAATGACAACCAGATTTTTTTTCTATTTTCATGCATGTGTTCGTTTTTAGACCCATAATCACATTTAATTAGGAGTCAATTACCCATAATCCAGCTTAATTAGCGGTGTAGGCCCAATGGCCCATGCAAGGGAGCTCGAAAAAAAAGATAAACTACAGCCCAACACCGATGAAAGAAACAATTCCTGGATAAATAGGACGAGCTAACAATGAAAAATATGCACATGATCTTAGCCGAGTTGGTTAGTGCAACAAGCCCCCACGTTGGTGGCCTTGGATCGAATCCTGTTACCTTATCTTTTTTTCTATATCTTTAATTAAGACGCACGCCCACAAGCACAGGTGTAAATAGGCGGCCCAGTCTAGGGAACGATTATGCACACGACCTGGTTCCCCGAATTAGTACCACCTTGCGTACATGTTTTAAATTTAAACTGAAAGCGTAAAATCACGAAAAGAAGCGTATTGTGACGGTGAACCCACGGAGTCAATCCGTACTTTATTATTAGGGATAGACTAGCACAAATGCCTGTGCATTGCATCGGGTGAAAAAACCCATACTTCCCTAACCCAATTGCTCAAGACCCCCTCTCATTCCACGACACAAGGCCAGGCATGATGACATAAACAAACTCTTTGAAATCGGCTGCCGTGAAAATATATATACTGCAGAAAAAATATGCATGTATTTTGGTTTTTCGTTCATTTGTATTCGCCCCACAGGTATGTCACAAAAGCTTTAGTGGGTGTGGTGGCTAGCTTGTCGGGTGAATAAAGTGGAGGTCCACAGTTTGAATCTCAGGTGGCTCGTTTTTTTTCTGTTTATGCAATTGTCGCCCGACCTCTCGCACGAGGTCAATCCAAATGGGCCGGACCAGTCACATGATTCCTATGTGAATGGACGTCTTTTTGACGCAGAATGCGTGAAAGACAAATCCTATTTGCTGCTGCAGGCGCCCGTTAACATGTATTCTGCAAACGGGCGCCTGCAGCACCCCGTACTGGGCCGGCCCGTTGCTACATACTCTATTCGACAAAAAAGAAGGGAGCCATCGTTGCAACTCGAACCACAGACCTACCGGATTGATGTTCGATAGTATAACCACCACGACACACAATACGATCTACGATCTGATAATATTCAACTCTTTCTTTGTTTTATTTGTTTCTTTTTCTTTTTCTATTTCCCTTTTTCTTTTTTCCTTTTTTCTTTTCTTTTTTGCGTTTTTCGTTTCTTCTTCTTCCTCGTTTCTTTCCCTCACTGATTTCGTTTTTTCTTAAATACGTGAATATTTTCAAATTCAATGATTTTTCTAAATTTGATGAACTTTTCTTTTCAAATCTATGAACTTTTAATAATTTTTGTGAACTACTTTTAAAAATTGATTATTTTGTTTCAAAATCGATGAACCCTTTTCAAAATCTTTGAACTCTTTTCGAATTCAATGAACTTTTTTTAAAATTGGATGAACTATTTTTACAAATTGATGAATTTTTTTTCAAATTTTTGATGAACATTTTTTAATTTTTTGTGAACTGTTTTCTTAAGTTGATGAACTTTTTTCAAATTGGTGAACTTTTTTTCAAAATTTTGATGAACTTTTTTTCATTTTTTGGTGAACTATTTTTGTAAGTTGACGAACTTTTTTTAAAATCATTGGGCTTCTCTTGAATAGGGCGATGTTTTTATGCATGTTCATGAACTTTTTCCGAAATTTGTGAGGTTTCATTTTTCTTAAAGAAAATCATATGTTCTCTCAAAAAAATCATATGTAAGCAGCTATGACAGTTTTTCAAGTATTAGTGCTGCATTTTTGTCAGTTGCAAAGACACGCCCTAGTGGTTAGCTGAACACACGTAGGTAGTGTAGGTAGCGAGTTGTTTATATGGGTAGAATATGTGAAGTATTAAATAGAGTTGTTTTCGTATTCTACAACACACAGTGGCTTTTGGTACAGTGGTTGTTGTGAGTAGAGAAGTAAGTTTAACAAAAACATATGGGTTCGAATCCCAGCTCTAGCGTATATTTTCTGAGGTTATTTTTCCTTTTCACTTTTACTTTTAGAAGTAGCTGCTGGGCCGGCCCGCTAGGCTGCGCGCACGCCAAAAGAGCTCCCTGCGTCAAATACGTGCTTCCGTGATTTCCCGAATTAGTACCATCTCGCTTATATGTTTTAAATTCAAACTGAAAGCGTAAATTGGTACCCTATCTATCCCTAATAATAAAGCACGGATTGACTCCGTGGGTTCACCGTCACAATACGCTTTCTTCTCATGTCTAATACGTTTTTATAATTTGTATAGACAAAATCATAATATAAATGAGGTGGTACTAATTTGGGGTACCAAAATTTTCGTCAAAATCTTTTCCTAATCTCGTACGTCGTCGCGGCACTTTTGCAGAAAAGCCCTTCTATTTTTTGGTATTCAACCCGCACTCCCTATGTAAGTGTATCTGAAAAAACGATTCAATAAAACAGAGAAGCCCTTTCGCGTGTCCTCTGTTTCTTCGTATATGCAGACGCTCACTGTCACACCGGCAGTGTTGCAGGCCGCCGCGGCGAACGGGGTGGACGGGTGGCGGAGCAGGGGCCCCGGCCAACGGGGAACAGGAGGCGCAACGTATGCCGGCGCCGCACGGTGACGGCGGCCATCGTACGCTCGCTCGCTTGCTGTCCGCCGCTGCCAGTCCCCTCCAGCCTCTTTCGCTGTATCCTTCCCAATCTTCGGTGTGCTTCTCTGTCATGATTTGGATGGAAAATTGCAGTCCGTGTCCTTCTCCAACTCCAAGCAATTCAGTGCCCGACCCCGATTTGTGTTGCCTCCTATAAGAAGGAAAAGAACTCAGCCGGAATCTCCATCAAAGCCCGTCGAAATTGCAATTTTCGACGGAACGTCCAATGTTGCTGCCGAGTTCGCTGGAGGAATAAGAACGTCCGTCCAGCCAACCAATGTTGCCTGCAGCCGTCGAAAGCTTTCCAAAGATACCTCTGTTGCCGTACTATTGCTTGGCTATCACATCATACAAGTCTTCCTTCTTCCGTTGGATCTCATGCATGAGGTGTTCATGAGCATTGTTGGAGGTGTGATGAGCGGTCTGAGCTCGGACGCTGACAGTTGACAAACCCCTGTACTCGCTGGAGCAGGGCCGAGTCTGCCTTGCTGTGTGTGTCTCATCATGGAGGTTGATGATCCAGTTCTTTTAGTCTGTCACCAAGGGTAGAAATTAGAGTGAGGCCAAATCTTGACATGTTTCAGTCATCCAATATATGTTTAAAACTGACAGTTATATAGAAGTTAAAAATTAGACCCACAGAACAAGTGCATCTCCTACTGACTAACCTTCGTAAAGCATATAATAGAAGAGAAAACAAGAGATGTGAAGCATTTATATCCTTTATCATATTGCAAATAGCTGAACAATAACTACATGTTCAGTATCGGAGCTATTTAGCTACCACAAGTTCAGTTGTAAGATACTTATGGCTATATATCCTATTAGGACTGACCTTATAATCTTATATATGCTGTGGATCGATGATTTTGGATTGTGTTATTTAAAGATTATTTAAATAACTTTGGTAACTTGGTGGACTTTGCATATGGATTCATCAACTGTACGCTTTTGGTTCAGTTTAGCACTGCTCTTAATCATCCTGTTTCAAATCTTGCCATGTTTCAGTCGTCCACATACTCTGCAATGCATCATCATGCTCTATTGGCCATCGTCTTCCAATTCTTGGTAATAGTGGTCCCGCGTTAATGTAGTAATTAAAACCTGCCCGCGTCTCATATTTTACTTTGCTATTGTAGTTGGTTGCATCCTAATTAGCAAACCGGAATTGAACCTACAACACTAATTGCACCCTGTCTCTCATGCTTCTGAATTTCTGATATTGCTCAACCTTGCTACTATGAATCCTTAAAGAAGAGGAGAGATACAGAGAGCATGCCTTGTTTGGTCTGAAGCAGCATTTCTGTTGCTTCTCCTCTCTGAAGCTCATGTATGTTGTTGCTGAAAATTCAGTATGATCTCTAACAATTCTGCTTCGGGAATCAGGATAATTGCGTATTAATTTTCAGAATGTTGTCAGCCCACCATGTATGATGTTCCCCTCAATGTGCTAGGTCTGTCGGCTGTAGATTCTAGATTTGTGGGAAAAGGGATATTAGTGACATACACATGATGGAGAATGCCATGTTATTTTCTCTAGCTCATTCGGTACTATTATGTACCAGCAAAAGCTAATCTAGCATGCAAGTTTCTGAAGAATGTATTTTTTAAATCTTAATTATAGGTGATCAGCGCATATATATGTTGTATAAAGGACCAAATACAAGTCCAGAATGATAGCAAAGTATATTTTGAGAGTCCTTTTGTTACCTCGCTATTAAGACGGAATGGTAACCTTGGAATACAAGAAGATAGTAAGTTTATGACAGATTTTGTCAAAATATATATGAAGCATGACATGGTAATATCCATATCCATAATTTTCATGATCTAGGTTTCATACATTTTTATTTTTTATTTTCCTAATTATCTTTATTACAGATTGAACTTCCAATAAATACGAGCAACACACATTGGTATTTAGCTGTTGTGAATACAAAAAAGCGTGAGATTAAAGTAATGGACTCATCGTGCTCGAAGTTTGACCGAGATGATCTCTTTATTACGGTTAGTTACTACACCAATTTTAATCCTACATGTAAATGACATAAATTCATACTTCGTTAATGGGTACTCCCTCCGTCCGGAAATACTTGTCATCAAAATGGATTAAAGGGGGTGTATCTAGAACTAAAATACATCTAGATACATCCTCTTTTATTCATCTTGATGACAAGTATTCCCGGACGGAGGGAGTATCATTTCTGATCACTAATTGTTTTTTAGTTACGAGGACTACAATTTCAGGGGATGCTCACTTCAGGATTTGTGGCAGTATATCCATGAGTTGAGATGGCACCATTTTGATATCAACACTTGGCTGCAAGAGAAT